>NW_008477005.1:0-1509 GCF_000622305.1 Nannospalax galili
TTGACAGTTCAACCCAGAGGTATTGTCTTTTGTGTTAATATTACACATTATTATTCAAAATAATTAAGTATTCAAGTAAAAAGTGATTTAATATGATCTTAAGGTACATTAATATCGGGTTATGGAAGATTTCTCCCAATTCCAGTTACCTGTCTGAAATATATGTGATACAAGAGTAGTATAAAAAATAAATGCAGACTGTATACATATTTTTTGCAAGTACATATATGATACCACCAAACATTCCATAATAGCCTAAAAAGGTTTAAGAGTTTGTTCTAACTAGATATACTGTGGTAACTTTTAAAAAATTATTGGCTTGCATTTGAAAAATTTTAGTCATAAATACTGACAAACATGTATTTGAAAGAAATAATAAATTATTTCCTTTTCCTAGATCAATGGAAGCAATTAGACTTGTAATATAGTCTACTGGACTGGAGATATGGCTCAGCGCATAAAGCAATTGACATGCAAGTGTGAAGACTGGAGTACTGGTCTGCAGAAGCCACATAACAGACCAGGTTGGCATGATGGACAGCTTGTCATTGCAGTCCTCAGAAAGTGTATGAAGAGATTAGGAGCAATTTGACTGGCCAAATAAACAATACTAATGAGCTCTGGGTACGACTAAGAGATCTGGACACAATGACTAAAGTAGAGCATAAAAGAAGAGGATGCCCGATGTCAACTTCAGGCCTCTGCAAGCACACACAAGCATATCCAAACATGCAAATAGTCATATGCTTTTGCACACACCACACACCACACACATGCACATGTAATCCATCAAACTTTAAACACTTTTAAATAATAGGATAAAAAAATGATGAAACAAATTACTCAGTTTCTTCATCCCATAAAATGATGAGTAATACTAAAAGGACAAGATGAAATGTTCCTCTTTAACTTATTTGCACCACTTTAATATGATGTTTTAGTTAGGACTGTGTTCATTTTTCTATTTTGCTCACAAATTCTTATGAATTCTCTCTCTGCTAAAAGCACCTTGACTGGGTCTATATTCCCTATTTTGTTTTTATTTTTTTCAGATGAAGCATTTCACTACAGCTTTAACATACTCAATAACACTTTCCAGAGCAAAAATACATCTCTTTCAAAAGTGGCTATAAAATTTTTATGTTGGCTTTTGAATTAATACGGTAATACAATACTGAATTCAGTATAAGCCCTGTAAGACATTGTTTCTTTAAATCACTACGAAATAACACTCTAAAAGTTTCTTCACAATTCTCCTTCCCACTATTTCAGGGATTATGAAACTGGCCTCTCCATCATTATCTATGTTGGTCTAAATATATCACATAAGTATTTCCCAGTATATATAAAAGATATGGATATAAACATAGATACAGATATAGACATAGGTAGACTTTTTCTCTTTGAAATCAAACTCAGAAGCAACAGCATACATGTACTTTATCAGTAAGCATTGGTTTTTAGAAGAAGCAAATATATTGTTTTTACAAAGTGAATCTTTTTTATGTT
>NW_008477006.1:0-1509 GCF_000622305.1 Nannospalax galili
GAAACCATCATAGTGGAGAAGACAAGGCCACAGATAGGGAAAGCATGGTGGTAGGAGCAGGAAGCTAACTGATCACATTTTCATTCATACACTGGACAGAGTGAACACAAAGTGGGTGAAGTTATCAACCCCCAAAGCCCACCCCCAATGATGTACTACCTCCAGGAAGGCTCCACTCCTAAAGGTTCCATATGTAACCTTCCCAAAGCACACCACCAATAGGAGATCAAATGTTCAAATACATGAGTCTATGAGGGGCATTTCTCATTCAAACTACCACATTCCACTCCTGGTCACCATAGGATCATGGTGATTTCATGATACAAAAGGAACTTAGTTCAACTTCAAAAGTCCTCATATCCCTTAACAGTCTCAACATTGTTCAAAAGTCTAAAGTATCATCCAAGACTCAAGACAATCTTTTTGTTGGTTGGTTGGTTTGGTTTGGTTTTTGGTGGTGTTGTTGCTTGTTTTTTGAGACAGGGTTGCCCTAAAGCCCCATCTGGCCTAGAACTTGCTATGTAGACTAGGTTGGCCTCTATCTCACAGAGGTCCCCCTGCCTCTGCTGGAGTTAAAGATGTGCATCACCATGCCCAACACTCAAGGCAATCTTTTAACTATGAGTCTCAAGGCAATCTCTTAATTATGACTCCCTATAAAAATGAAAAATCAAATTACATACTTCCAACATATGATGGCACAAAGCATACATTTCCATTCCAAAAGGGAGATACAGAGACATAATGAGGAAAGGTTAATTCAAAGCAAGACCAAAACCCAGTGCAGCAAACACCAAATTCTGTAGCTTCATGTCCACTATCTGGAGCTTCCATTTCAAGGGCTTAGATGATGCCATCCTTCCAGCTTTGCTGCCTCGGGAAGTTTCACTTCTCCAGCTCTCCATCATCAGCACACAAAGCTTGTCTCAAAGACTCAGGCTGGCTCCATTCCACACCTGCTGCTGTCCTTGGTGATTATCCCTGGGCTTGGCATCTCCAATATACTAGGGTCTTTATTGCAATTGAGGCTGCAACTTCATCAGTGGCCTCTCCTGGCCTCTCTTCATAGACTCCAACCCTGTCACACAGTGCCAGGCCTTAGTCGCTCTCCATGACCCCATCAATCACAGCTCTTATGCCTTTCAAACCAATACCACACAGGGTGACTCTTATACACTACCAAGTTTGGCTACCAGCATGAGATGCAGCCTTAGTCCCCTTGAAACACAGCTTCTATGTGCTCACTCTATTGTCACAGTGAAGCACAGATGATTTCATTCACCTCAATGATTCTGATCTCTTATTAAATCACAGCTGATTTTTCAACTACAGCTTCTTAAACTAAAATATCACACAAATTACCTCAATAGAGTCTTTGCCTCCCTCTGAAACCTCACAACCTATTCCTCTGTTATCTGATTTCCTTCAACATTTTTACTGTCAAAGGTACCATAGAACAGCTCATTAAGCTCTGAGTACTCAATGGCTTTTCCAGCTCAAAGCTGCAAG
>NW_008477007.1:0-1506 GCF_000622305.1 Nannospalax galili
TGGCTAACAACTGTCTGTAACTCCAGTTCCAGGGGAATCTGACCCTCTCTTCTGACCTTTGAGGGCATTGTCTGACACAGGTGCACTTACACACATGCAGGCAAATCACTCATATACATTAAAAAAAAATATATATATATATAATATTTTTAAAATTATCTTTTTCAGAGCCCAGGGCAAGGAAGTGTTTTAGGGTGTATGTATGTGTATATTTGTGAACCCGGGTCACTCTGTAGCCCAGACTGGCCTTGAACTGACAGCAATCCTCCTGCTTCAGCCTCCTAAACCTGGGATTGCAGACATAAACCATCATACCTGGTTGGAAGTTTTCTTTTTAATCCATCTCTCCACTCAAAATTAACATGTAGATGGAATTGGATTTCTACAGATCTAAACTTATTACACATGGGCCTAAGGCGTCCTCTTCTAGTGTTGAAGTCCACACCAGTGGGTTATTGAGACAGGACCAGAATCAGCATGTTCTTATCCAATTTCTAGGCTCCTCTTTGCTTCTACTCCTTGGGAGACTCCCTTGCCCTTTTATGAGCTTGTCTGTAGATCTGAAAATGTTCATTAGAAAATTACTTTATTTATTTATTTGTGTCAGAGGGAGAGGTAGGTCACGCATGTGGAGGTTGGAGGACAACTTGAAGGAGTCTGTTCTCTCCTTTCATCATGTGGGTCCCAGGGATCAAACTCAGATTGTCCGCTTGGCTGCAAGAACCTTTATGTTGAGTCATTTTTGGATAGCACAGTTGTTTTTTCATCTGGCATTCGAAGTCCAGACATTTTCAGGTTGTCTCCTTGGTAATGTTGCTGGAGAAATCCCCCAGTCTGCCACTCCCTTTCCATGCCCTACCCTGGAATCCATGTTCCAAGGCAGACAACATTTAAGGCTATTACCAAACTCTCTAAAAACAGTTTTTCCATCTCTTTGCCTTAATTATGATTTGACTCTTCTCCAAAGACAGCAGCTGCTGTGGCAGTCAGTTGGAAACTGCTTTTGTCTTGTTCCTGCCCACTCCAACTTACTGTCTTTTCAGGATCTCTTCTCCTGTGCTCTGAGTTTCCTCCTTTGAAACACAGCTGTATTATTTTATATCTTTTCTGTATACTCTCTTTTGTTTACTCTGGATCTTGGCCTGTGGGAAATTTCCATGTATCTCTGCATACCCTAACACCCTAACCTCATGGCCCATCTCCTGTTGTGAATCTAAGGAGCTCTAAATTCTCCCCATGGTGGCTGCCCACCCCCAAAGTCATGTCTTTGTTCTTTCTCATCATTCAAATTACATTTCTGAATTTTAGAAATATTCAACCCTGATACGTCGTTTACTGACCACCATCTGCTAATCCTCAGCTCTCTCATGAGCCTGACACACTTGCTCGTTCTTCTTTCCTTTCAATATATGCTCCACGGTGCAATATTCAAATCCACATCGCCTCCATTTTCCTCAAATTCTTTGCTTTTTACAACATTTACTGTGTAATAGCTCCACTTGGGAT
>NW_008477008.1:0-1509 GCF_000622305.1 Nannospalax galili
CTGGTACCACTCTCAAGAGTGTTTGGGCAACATAAATTGACCTAGAGGGAAAAATTAAATAAAAAAAAAAAGAAAAAGAAAAGGTGAATGGGTGGGGAGGAGGGGTTGGATCTTGGAAAGAGGGGTCAATATGAACAAAATACATTGTATAATTCTCTCAAAACACTAATACAAAATGGAAAAAGAGTACTCCAAGTGCAGAATGTAGTTCTTAGATCTATAACCAGACTTTTATGTGATAAAAGAAATGAATTTTTTGATAATGTTTTTTACTCACATATAATGATATATACAAATGAAATGTGTTTATATGAATGAAGATAGATTTCAAAGGCAGGGATATACTGGTACTAGTGGGATGAAAACAAAATGGAAATAATCTCTAATTTACTTCAAAAATCATAAAATGTTCAATGTATCTTTTTTTCACAAAGATGATAAAGTCTATCATGGATGGAAGAGAATGTCAGAGTCACGGTACTGGGCCTTCTCATTCTTCACTTGTCCAGAAAGTAGCGAGATATGGACTTGGAAATAGGGCCTGGCTATAATTCATAAGAATTATCACTATGCTCCTACATCTACCAAGGATGTCTCATGTTGAAAGGATTCCACACTCTGTAAGAACAGCACTAGCAATTGGCGACCAACTGTCCGCAAAAAAGCATGAACCTGTGTGGATGCTCTGCATCCAAACCACGACAAGTTCTCTTTGGTATCACCTTCTTTCCTCCTCTGTAGCCATTGTTTATTAATATGAACACCTCAGTCAGTTTGTGTTCATAGGAGATGAGCTCAGCTCACACTGGAGCATACCCATATTTGAATACTCTAAATAATATCTGCTTGCTACAATTAATGAGGATAGGGGTCTGGACTTCTTTGATTGACAACATAGAAACAAAATGAAAGCAGCACATTTAATTGTACTTTTTCAAATAGATAATGTTTCTGAAAATTAACAAGTACATTAGTCTTCTTAAAAATCCTCAGTGCAAGTTAGTGCTTAAGAGAATCTAATGTTCAGTTATGATAATGTACCTATGTCAGCACTAAATCAATTTGATTAAATCTCTAATTACATTCAAAATGCTTACTAAGAGTAAAATACATAGGTTAATCAAAAATTCAAAGGTCTTATAAAATGTGGAGGATAATCTTGCCACACCTTGATCCTTAGTGTTTAAATTAAATGCAATAGCCTTACCTATCATGACCTTTGATTACACTGTTATATCTCAAAGTGTTCTACTCCCTTTTTTTATTCCCTGACTTTACAGTCTTTTGACAAATAAGGGAAATTTTATGGCAAGCAAAGTAACAGTTTCCAAAGAAGCCAGAAGAAAAACAGTCACATCAGGGAATGGTACTTTATGAGGAATGAAGTTGTAGGAGGATGGCTTAGGAACATGACTCCATTATGGTGCACAACAAACTAGATCTAGAAGATTGCTTCATCAAAGGACTTCATGAGCTGGATGTCATGAGTAACCTATGCCCACATGGTTT
>NW_008477009.1:0-1507 GCF_000622305.1 Nannospalax galili
GTTGTTCTTGCAGAAGACCTGGGTTTGAATCCCAGCACCCACACGGCAGCTTATTCTCCTACTATCATGTTGCTGACTCAAAAGGGGGGATACTGGCTTGACCAGCTAGCTGTACTGTCTACCTCTGTTGTCAACTAATGTCCTTAGTTATTTATTAGCTTTGGTTATCTCAGTTTACCTCCAAAGTCATCAATGAAACTGGTTTGGCAGGTTTCTAAGCTAGAAAGCATAGAAGAGTCTCCAAAAATCTGATCAAGGTACTCCCTGACACTCATGGAAAGCTAACAGGATAAAATCCTAACCACTGGGCATGTCTTCTCTAGTCCCAACATACAGGGTACCACAGCCTGCTCCCTGCTTATACCCCTACTCATAGCTCTTCTTCAGAGAGCCTCTCCTGAAACACTTTAGTCTCGCTTGTACTACTTGTATCACTAACGGGCTACGCTTGTCTCTTTACCTATCATACTGGTAACTATAGCAAGGCATGAATAAATCTAGTCTCCTCATTCAAATCAAAGGTCTCTTTACGTGGTCTAACAACATAATATGCTTCACCACCACATGTAGATCAAGGCCTCTCTATTTTCTTGGGCCATAAGATCTGGGCAATGGGCATGGGCAATGTGCATAGACAATGCTTAAATAGAACACCCAGCAGGTCACATACCATTTCTAAGTCAGGACACAACAAACTTCTCTAAGAACATGGAAAAGAGGGATAGAGAGGTGACTCAGCAGGTAAGAGTACTTGCTGCTCTTGTGAGAGGTCCAGGTTCAGTCCTCAGGACCCAGATTGGGTGGCTCACAAACTGTGTGTAACTCCAGCTCCAGGGATCTAATGCCCTTTTCTGGTCTCTGAAGGCACCTGCACATAACTGATGCACATACAGGTAAGCAGGCATACACAGATAGATGTAAATAAAAGTATATTTTCCCCCAAAATTTTTAAGGAATATGTAAAAGATATATTCAAAGATGGAAGGTAGGACATAAGTCATTTGCATCAAGATTAGGTAGGGAAGCTAGAAATACACAATGTAGGGGCATTGTTGGGCACAGGCATTTTAGTAATGGAGGAAAACCATAGGCTTTGAAATCACAGGACTCAAAATATCAACCTTCCCTTCTTCCTAGCTATGTGACCTCAAACTGAGTGCTTATTGTACCTGATTCTTTTAGCAATGACCTTTGGGGGAGACTTGCTAAAATAAAATAATACAAGTTCTATCAGGGCAAAGCTTGCATCTATTACAGTCACAAAATTGAAGAGCATAAAACTATAATGGCTCTTTCATCAAAAGCATACTATTTGCCAGTATCATTTTAAATGCCTTACAAAGGATTAGGGTGTAGTTCAGTGATTGAATACTTGCCTAGAATGCATAAGGTCATGAGTTCAGTTCACAAAATCACTCACACACACACACAAAAAAAAAACAAAAACACAAACCTAAAAATAGCCTGGTGTGGTGGTGCACGCCTTTAATCCCAGCACTCAGGAGGC
>NW_008477010.1:0-1509 GCF_000622305.1 Nannospalax galili
TGTGTATCATTCTTTGAGTTCTTTTTCTGAGTTGCTTTCATTCTCTGGAAATTTGCATCTCAAGTCTGAGTCCTGAGCTCCTATGGTGGCCTGTTTTCTGCAAGACTTTTCACTAAGGCCCAAATTCTACAATGTGGAAAACCTCCACAGGGAACAAGCAAGTAGAAATATGACACTCAGCTTCTAAGCTTCCCTGCTTTCAAGAATCTCATCTCTGTGTAATCTTCCTTTCCAGCACAAAGCAGTTATTTTGCCTATTTTATGCAATTCTTCTTTATTTACTCTGTTATGGCCAGAACTGGCTCTCCTTACTTTCCAACTTACTATAATAAAATTTCCATTCTTTTATCAAATTATTCTTGATAATGTCTTAATGACTTCTGTATTACTTTCCTGTTGCTGTGATAGAAACACTGTGACAAAGGGAACTTATAAAAAGAAGAATTTATTTGAGCTTATGATTCCAGGGGAATTAGAATCTGGCATGATAGCAGAGGTGGCTGGAACAGAAAGAGAGGTGATCACATCTTCAAGCAGGTACAGGAAGTAGCCGTGAGTGGGAATCTGGCAAGGCTAGTGACATGCCCCTAGTGACATGCTTCCTCTAGCAAGGCTGCACCTTCTAAGACCTCCCAAAACAGCATTGCCCACTGGGGCCAAAATGTCCAAATACTTGTAACCTATGGGGGACATTCTCATCCAAGCCACATTTCGCTCCCTGACCCCCAAAAGCTCATGACCTAAAATGAAAAATGCATGTTTTCTATCCTTAAAAGTTCTCATAGTCTTTACTATGAGTCAATACTATTCAGAAGTCCAAGTCCAAAGTCTCTTCTGAGATGCAGGGCAATATCTTAACTGTAAGCCTCTGTAAAATCAAAAGTCAAATTATAATCTCCCAACATATAGTGGAACCAAATACATGTTTCCATTTTAAAAGGGAAGGATAGAGGAATGGTTAGGAAATACTGGACCAAAACAAAACAAAACCAGCAGGACAAACACCAAATCCAGGCACTCCACGTCTGACTTCTGGGACTTTACTTTCAAAGGGCTTAGATGGCTCAGCCTTTCCAGCTTTGCTGTGTGAAACACACACCTCTCTCTTGGGCTGGTACCAGTCACATACCACTCACAGTATGAAGCTCTCTATGGCAGATGTCTCATAGCTTTGGCATCACCAGCCTTTTTGGGGTCTCCACTGCCAACCAGGCTTCACCTTCACAGCTTCACTCAATGACCTGTGAGGGCCTTCTTTATGCAGGGATGTCCTTGCTGCATGCGGCCTGGCCTCAGTGGTGCTTTGAAACCATAGAAGAAGAATCGATGATCCCTTTACTTTTGCATCCTTCATGCCTCTAAAGCCAGAACCACCTGAATATTTCCAAGGTTGGCTGCAAGTTTGGGATGGACCCCAGCCTGCTTCATTCACTTTTACAGCTTTTCTCCACATTCTCTCCACTGTTAAGTCTCTCTCTCTCCATTGTTTAAGTGCAAATTTCTAAACCT
>NW_008477011.1:0-1510 GCF_000622305.1 Nannospalax galili
AGTGCTTGGGACATAGACCATCAAACTATGAAGCATTTGTGGTATCAGTTAAGGATGCCCTAAATAAGTGTGTATCTTCTGAAAATGCTCTACAATACTATCTCATATCAGTTTCATAGATCTGTACATATGTGCAATTTTATTAGCTGGCATAGTGAAAATTTCTGTACTATACTAGAGATGAATTAAATCCCAAAGAAAAAGTTTTGTGTTTTGTTTTGTTTGAGACAGGGTTTCATGTTGTAGCCCAGGCTAGCCTGGAACTCATCATTTGGTCCTGTTCAACTCACAATAATCTTCCTGCCTCAGCCTCCCAAGTACTAGGATTATAAATATTAGCCACCATGCATGGATAAAAGTTGTTTAAAAGTTAAGGAAAACTGAACAAAAGGGAAAAAAATCATACCAAATGCAGACGTGTATTAGATATGGACCTCCAAATGACTTTTGCATATTGATTCCAGAGTCGGATAGACTAACCTGTTTGGTCTCCAGTATAACTGGTAAAACCCAGCCCATGAGTTTACAATTCCCACAGGCCAAAGATCCAAACAAGGTGTTTGGGTGAAATGCCTGGCTCCAAATGAAACAGCTGGGCACATGTTCCTTTTGTTTTCTCTGTCCACTCAGAAAGTGAGCCAACCCTCTTCTTCATTAGTTGAGAGGCCTGAGGTATTCCCCAACAAGTGTCTTCAGGAAGAAGTACAAAGTAAAGAGAAAGGAGGGCAACCATCCCTAGCCATGACTTGACCTTTCTGCATTTTAGTCTTCTTGTTTGTAAAATGATAGCAGAAGTTATCTCATCTGGTTGTGTGAGGACTGTAAAAGATAATACATGTGAGTATCTCTGCCAACAGCCGGGACCAGTAAATCAGCTGTGGAGGAGAAACATGCAGAGCTTTAAAAGGGATAGAACTTCAGGAAGAGCATCTAACTCGTGTATTGTTTTACAATTAGGAAACTACGGCCCACGGAGATCAAAATCCTTGCTCCGGAACCAAGGCTTATTAGAGATACATTATTTATGGACAATGGCAGAGCTGCCTCTGGATCCCAGCTCTCTGGGTGCCTAGTCAAGAGTTCTTTTTCCTACACCTCACTTTAGCAGAGCAACCATCCTAAATGGCAGTGGATGGAACTGCTGGTCCTCCTCCCAACCACAGGAGTCCTGCTTGATCCAGTAGGTTCAATGTTGATTCCTACCTCTGTGGATGCCCTGTGTACTGCAATTTATAGCTTTTGTTCTGCTTTCACAAAAACAAGATTAGTATTTAGAACCAAGGTAGCTATTTTCACAATCCTCTGTGAAGCAGTCAAGCAGGTATTTGTTTGAAGGTAAATAAACACAGTCAATTTCAATTATTTGACTCTATTTAGTATATTAGAAAAAGGTAATGGTTTAATGACACCCTAGTGATGTATAATAGTTAATTCGCCATTGAAAATGAATCATGAGCTCTCCTCACAAATATCCCTGAGACTAGTTTTATGAAAAGGCACTAAATCCCAG
>NW_008477012.1:0-1509 GCF_000622305.1 Nannospalax galili
CTGGGTGCTTCTGCTCAGTATACATCTTATAAATGGAACTGTGTGTTGTGGTTTAAGTAGGAAATGGTAGCTCAGGGCCCGCGTGTTCAAGGCTGGTCCCTCGCTGGTGGCATCCTGGAAGGAGATTGCTGGGAGGCTCTGACTTTAACAGATCAACTGACTGCTGAGTTGTAGCTCAGGGGCTATCGGAAGGTGAGCCCTGACTGGAGGAAGTGGGTCAACAGAGGGCAGACCTCAGAAGGGCAACCTTGCCCCTGGCCTCTCGCTTTCCTTCTCTGATGTTCCTGGCACCTTTTTTCCACGATGTTCCACACTGCCATGGGTCCGGAAACGTGGAACCAAGTGTCCACGAACTGAGACCTCTACAGCAGGAGCCCAAGTGAGTCTTTGCTCCTCTGAGTTGACTTGCTCAGGTTATGTCACAGCGAGAAGCAGCGACTGACAATGTGTTCAGATCCAGGGCCAATAAGCAAGTAAACAGGGTTAATGAGGTCCGGAGGGTTGGAGTCCTGATCCCCTGGGATCAGTGCTGCTAGACGGTGCTCACACTCCCTGGGCACAGAAGAGGCTCCACAAGGGCACTGCAGCTAAATGGCCCTCTGCAAGCCAGAAGACTCCTCTCCGAGGAGCAGAGGTCGACCTCCAACTTCCAGCCTGCAGAGCTCCTAGAGGGCAAACGGCTGTTGTTTAAGGCCAAGGAGGCAGCATTGTGTGGGAGGAACTTGCAGAGATGATATGAGACTAACTGGAAAGGAGAGCGTCAAACATACATGAAAAGCAAGCATGCACACACACACACGCACACACATACATACAGATGCACACACATGGACACACATGCACATGCACACATACAGATGCACATACATGAACACAGATGCACACACATACACATGTACATGCATACACAGAGATGCGCACATAGATACACATGCACACATGCACATACACACATAAGGATGCCCACACAGATGTACACACACACACGGAGATGTACAAACATACAGATGCACATGCATACACATGGACATACACACATACATTATGCACATACATGAACACAGATGCACACACATATACATGCACGCACACATACATGCACACATGCAGGTACACACAGTACATGTACAGACACACATGAATGTGTGCACGCACATACACATGCATGTACATCACGCTTGCACACATGCACATCCCACTCAGCACCTGGTTCCATCACTGCTCTGCAGTTGTGGTTTCAGGAAATATTCAGGAGGATGAGCATGACAACACAAGCCGTGTGACCAGCCTGGCATCCATCGGCAGATGCATGCATAAAGCAAGCGTACATACGTGCATGGTGGAGTACTAGTCAGCAAATGAGAAGAACAAAGTCATGCTGTTTGGAGACAATGAGAGGAGCTGGAGATCATCACATGAAATGAAGTAAACCAGGCTTAACAAGGATTGCATGTTCTCTCTCATATGCTGATCAAGGAGAGGGAGGGAGGGAGGGAGGGAGGGAGGGAG
>NW_008477013.1:0-982 GCF_000622305.1 Nannospalax galili
AAAAAAAAAAAAAAAAAAAAAAAAAAAAAAAAAAAAAAAAAAAAAAGGGTGGGGGGAGCGGGGAGGAAAGGAAAAGAAACCAACCGCTAACCTGTTTTTGAGTTAGTCCTTCTGGTGAGTCACTGAACAAAGCATTGAATTACACACAGTGGATTGCCAGTCTGAGTCTTTTCTCTTGAAAGTTAGTCTGTTGGACTGAGGATGTAGATCAGTGGTAGAGTGTATGCTTGGCATGGGTGAGACCCTAGGCTCAATCCCCTGCATCAAACCTGTTTCTAAGTCGAGTCTCATGGAGATGGAGGTTTCAAATCTTTTGGGTCCTTCCATCCTTGCCTAAGGAAATGATGCGATTACCCTAAGGTTCTATACTGGATTCCTAGAGTTGCTCCTAGGTATACCTGCTTGCTCTGCTTCAAATGTCCCCTTTAAAGCTGAGGAGGCAAAGTAATCCCCACTGTGAGGGTCTTGGGAGGTAGCACCTTTAAGAGATGATTAGGGTGTGGAAACTCCATCATGAATGGATCAGTGCCATTCATGCATTAGTTATCATAGGCGTGTCTGTGTTATAAATACAAGAAATAAACTTGTTTACAAATTCCCCAGTCTAGTATTGTTACATCAGGAGAAAGTGCAGGAGGATACTGCTTAATGTTATTGCATTTGCTCTTACTCCAGAGTATGTCTTCATAGGGAATTCCCCATGACCCCTTGACTGAAAAAGGCAACGCTCAGGTTTGGTTTACACATTTCTTACCTTCTGCAGGCATCACCTGAAAATGCACAGCTGTAGCCTCACTCTGCATAGTCTGCGGCCATCTGTACTGGTTAATTTTTGTCAACTTGACATAAACGAGAGACACCTGGGAAGAAGGACACTCAATTGAGGAATTTCCTCTATCAGATTGGCCTGTGGCCATGTCTGTGGGGCATGTTCTTGATTACTGGTTGATGTAGGAGGGCCCAGCCCACTGTGGGCAGTGCC
>NW_008477014.1:0-1501 GCF_000622305.1 Nannospalax galili
TTCAAGGCCAGCCTGGTCTACATAGTGAGTTCCAGGACAGTTGGGGCTAGAGGACAACGGAAGCATGTTAGAGAATTCTGGGAATTGTAGTTCAATCTATCTAAACCAGAAAGCTGTAACATGATTAAAATCTGTCTGAAGAAAAAGTTATTGTTTAAAGGGCTTTCAATCCTGACTTTTATATTTTTGGTTAATCTAAAAGGAGAATAAAGTCTGACAACATTCAGAAACTTGTTCTTGTCAGTATTCTCTTGGGATCTGCGTTTATCAAATGTTATACATTCTTTATGATAACTACACTGTGTTTGCCTCAGGGTGCTTTTTGACATCACCCAAGAAGATGTTTTGTTTCTGGCTTCGCCTCTGACCTTCGATCCATCTGTTGTGGAAATATTTGTTGCTCTTTCAAGTGGAGCCTGTCTGCTTATTGTGCCAGCTTCTGTCAAAATGCTCCCATCGAGATTAGCTGCTGTTCTCTTTGCCCATCACAGAGTGACTGTTTTGCAGGTACACTTTAGTAACAAATGAAATGTTTTCTCTTGGATTGTTTAATGTTGACTGTTTTAGAAAACACTTTATACTTCTGTAGTTCTTTGCAAAGAATTAATAATCTAGATCATTAAAGTTAGATCTGTTATCTTGTGATCTTATTTGTTTATTTAAAAATGAAAGAGAAATCAGTTAATCATGCCTAGAAAATGATTTATGGTGCATTTTGCAAGAACGACAGAAACTGGAGGAACTTGACTTTGACTGTGGATGTACTATTGGGGCGTCCTCTATTATATAATTAAGGCATATTGTATTTTTACTAAAAAGTATTAAAAGGTAGTATATCATACTATTATAAATGAGCTAAGAGCCAGGTATGGTGGTACATGCTTACAACCCCAACACATGGGAGGCGGTGACAGGAAAATCAGGTATTGAAGCCTAGCCTCTTACACAGTAAGTTCAAGACCATCCCATTCTATGGGATCCTATCTCAAACAAACAAACAAACAAAAGTACACTGAGGAGATGACTCTGAGTAAGAGCACTTGTTGTGGAAGCAAGAGGACCTGAGTTTAAATCTGCTGCACCCACATAGAGCCAGGCATGGCCATTGGTACCTGTGTCCTCTGTGTTGCATGGCAGAGTCCAGCAGATCCTGGGGGCTCACTGGCCAGCCAACCTAGCAAAATGGTGAGCATCAAAAAGGTGGAGAATGTTGGAGGCAAACACTCAAGTGTCCTCCTCTGCCCTCTTCATATGTCTCCACACACCACATACAAAATTTTTTTTTATAAAAGCTATATTGGGGGGGTGCTTTTATTGAGACAGGGTCTCTCTGGATCCCTAGTATGTAGACCAGTCAAGAATTTCTATTTTTAATTTTTGCCAGCATATTTACATTAATCTACGGAAGCAGATACTTTTGAAGTTTGGCCTCATAAAAACATTTTTTTACATTTTTTTAAATAAATAATTTATTGATAATTTCATACATGCATATAAGGTG
>NW_008477015.1:0-1510 GCF_000622305.1 Nannospalax galili
AAAAAATGTGATGAAGAGACAGATAGCATCAAAGCAAGATTGAAACTCAGAAGAACAGATATTATATCTCACAGATCCATGCCTAGCATCTATGGCATGCAGTAGCATCATTAGAGCTCCAGCAGGGTTTTACAGCCTCTAACTCTTTTATTTATTCCATATGTGGCATCTCTCTCAGACTGGCTTCACAGGGTGCTTGTAATTTTTCATAAGTGATATGCCATGTTACTAGCATCTCATGTGGATCTACATCTCCTAGAGACTCCACTGTAGATTATGCTTTGCTCTCACAGCTTTACACATTGCCTTCTCAAGGACTCCATGAGTTACACATTGCCTGTTCTCCAAGACCTTTCTTAAATATGTGGGTGGAAGCTTTAATGACCCTGTAACTCTTACCTTGTGCATGCCTGCAAAAACAGCATCATGTGATCGATAGCAACATCTGTGAGCTGGTCCTCTTCGGACTACAATAAAAGTAATCTCTGACTGCCTGAGTGGCTAAACCCAGGAACACACTTCCTTTGGGGTATCCCTGTGTAACCAGAACTACTCACTGGTTTTCTCTTCTCAAGGAAAATTTTTTCAAATGACTTCACTGACACCCCCCCGCCCCCTGCACATACACATACCAGCAGTGTCTAGTTTCTAGGCAATTTCCTATTATCTCTGTGCAAAATTCTTGAATTCTTTTAATGCATTAATCTCTTTAATAAACAAGTCCTCCATGCCCTCAACTTTGAATCCACACTTTATCTAGTCACAGTATGTTTTCCAAATCCTTCCACTCTGGTCTGTTCCCAAGAGTTCTCCATATAAATCGGACTAAAATTAATCAGTAATATCCATGCCATAGCCTGAACGCTGTGCTGTCTACCAATATTAATCAGTAGACACCTTTCAAATCAGATTCCTAAGTAGGTAAACAATTTGCATTTTCTATCTTCTTTTCTCTGTGCTAGTATTAAAACGAATGGCCTCTAGTCCAATTCCTTATTTGGACCTGAAGCCACACAAACATGGGTTTTACTTTATTCTGTTTCATTTCTGTTCTAGTTTGATTTCTGTTGCTCTGGTAAACACCATCACCAATACTAACTTGGGAAAGAAAGACTCTATTTAATCTTTCAGGTTAGAGTCCATCATTGAGGGTAGCTAAAGCAGTAAGGGATTGTTTGGTTTATGCTTTTTATCACAATCCAACATTGTTGGGGAATCAGGACAGGAATTCAAGCTGGAACCCTGGTCAGGAACTGAAGCACAGAGCACAGGCTTCTTACAGCCTCGTTGCCTCTGACTTGCTCTACCTTTTTTATGCCACTCAGGCCCACCTGTGGAAGGGTGGCACCTCCCACAGTGGGCTGGGCCTCCTACATCAAGGATAACTTAATAAAATGACCCACAGGCATACCACACAGGCCAGTTTGAAGAAACTGCTCAAGTGAGATTCCCTATCCAGAGAAGGAGCTCAAGAGAGGTAGGACCAAAGGAGAAGGGTATTAGTAAGGGA
>NW_008477016.1:0-1510 GCF_000622305.1 Nannospalax galili
TAGAAAGGGAGCCCTGCCTTTCCACAGGGATAGTGTGGGTCAGCTCTGCCCTCTGCTGGTTTCATGGGAAAATGTAGCCAATTGAAGAGCTGTCCAGACATTCAGCACCTTCCCTGTGCATCCGTTCCACATCCACAGAGGGCTGCTTTGTCTCAGGTGGCCTAACAGGACAAGAGATGGGGTTTGCTTCTCCAAGCCCCACCCCCAGTGAATTCTCTCTGTCTATTCTCATGCTAGACTGACAGAAGAGTTTTTGTTCTTGCTTGCCTACCTTTGTCGGGTCTCCTGCTTGCCCTTGCGTTCCTGGTTTTCCAAGAGGCTAGATCAGTGCTGTGTATCTGGAGAAGCCCAAGGGGAACCACTATCCATTCTGGAGTACCAGAGTGCTAAGTACTAGTGAGACCCTTTATCTCTACCACAGCTCTCCTTGACTCATCTCCAGACAGGGTCTGTCTTCACTCCCTGTAACATATGGGGAAACGGAGTCTCAGCGAGGTTCGGCAACTTTCCAGAGGTGGCATAGCCTGCAGGTTCTGGAGCATGGTTCAGACCTCATCTTCTTGGCCTCTGAAACTCTCTTGAGGTTTTCCTAGAGATCCCAATGCAGGTTCTGCCCACAATGGCCAAAACCATGAGTCAGGCTCAGTTTGGTCTTCCTCTCTGCTGGCCTAGCCCTCAGCTCCCAAGGCTGCCCACCACATTACCCAGAGGCTCCGGCCTTACTCTGTTGAAGGTGCACCTGGGCCTGGATATGCTTGATTCTTGGTCAGCTGGGCTACTGAGCATATCAGCACCCACTTCCCAGTCTTGGTCCTGAGGCTTGCAGACACTGCAAATGTGGCACAGGCTACCATGAAGCCCTCAGTACATGCACTGCATGCATGGTGGTGATGCCGATGAAGGCTCCCATGGCACAGATGTTCTGGTGAGGTAGAGAAGAGCTGAGGAATCCAAGCGACTATCCACTTTCCCCTTCCATAGGAAACTGAACTCAGTCTCACTATAGCCAATACCCTGATGGCCACAGGGCACAATCCTGCTAAGCCCTTCCCTGGGTCCTTCATTCCATACACCTACCCTTCAGAAAGTCAACCCAGTCTGAGCATGATTGAATCAAATGACATCTGTGCAAAGCTGCAAACAGCCATGTTCTCTCACCAAGCCACAATGAAGCACAAGTGTCCTGACATTTCAAATGCCTCTAACTGAACCATTCCTACAGAAACAATGGACTGTGTCATTTCATGAAAATTAATGCTTTGTATGTTCTGGAAATCATAGTGTGAATAAGTTAAATAACCACAATTTATTAAATAACCTCCATAAATTTATACTGTTGAGTTGCAATTTCAGAAAAAGTATACATTTAACTAATAATGCCTATTGATACTTCATAAAATTGTAAATAAAAGTAAGAAACTATGAAGGGAGACAAGCAGCTATTGTTCAAAATGATGGCTACATTTGTTTTCTCCCCCTATCTAGAAACCTTTGAGAGGGAACTGACACT
>NW_008477017.1:0-1510 GCF_000622305.1 Nannospalax galili
AGCATGCATACACACATTATCACATTTATATGCTATCATACACTATCTTGTGTGGAGGGTAAGCAGAGTTCCTGAAGAAGTGAGGTCATATGCCCAGGTCACAAGAGGAGCCCACGTTTCAGTGAATTTTTGTGTTCAGATGTTCCTCTGTGTAAAGACTAACTTTTTCATTACAGGTTTAAATAAAAGTCTTTAATGCAGATCATGTCCATAGTGTAAAAGTCATTCCTACAAAAAAAGAAAAAAACTTTATAAAGTATGCTCCTTATAGGCTTAACTGTAGTAAATGATGGTCATATCCAAATACAAGCTAGTATATAACTTAAATGTTTTCTCATAGGAAATGAAATTCAATAGTAATGCCCACGATATAAAATTAATATAATCCCCTAAACCTTTATAAAGTTAGACTGTACTTTTTACGCTTATTTATTATTATTTATTATTTATTTATTGTGTGTATATGAGTGTGCATCTGTTACAGATACTCATGTAAGTCAGAGAACTTTCAGTAATCTGTTCTAGTTTTCTACTATGTGGTTCTTGGGACTGAACTCAAGTCATCAGTCTTGGTGGTAAGCACCTTCACCTGCTGAGCCATTTCATCTACCCATCACTAGAATTTAAAAGGTTCTTTTCTTTGCTGTTTATATTTTCATTTTATTTATTTTTATTGCATATTTTAATTGAATTTTTGTGCATTTTATACAATAAATCTCAATCATTAGACCCTGTCCCCTATCCACACCCCTCCATAGCCAACCACAATGGATTTCATGCATTTTATCATATAAATTAAGGCCTACTGAGTAAAGCTTTTGTGTTCAGATGTCCCTCTGCATAAGTTCATCAACTGGAGTGTAGTCAGTCTGTCTAGAATTTCTCCCTTAAAGAAGATCAATTCTCCCTCATCCAGCCGTAATCATGTGCCACTTCCTGTTTTCTTCTGATAGTTTCACAGTTTCAGGTTTTATATTAAAGTCTTTGATTCACGTAGAGCTGACTTTTGTGCCGCGTGAAAGATAAAGGGTATAATTTCATTCTTCTACTGGTGGAGATTCAGTTTTGCTAGCACCATTTGTTGAATGCTGTTGTTCCTCCTGTGTGTGCTCTTTGCACCCTTTTTGAATACCAGGTGGCTGAAATTTCATGTACTCATGTTTGGATCTTTTATTTTGTTCCATTGATCTACATATCTGTTTTTGTACCAGTACCATGATATTATTATGAACATATCTCTGTAATATAGCTTAAGATCTACTATGGTGATCCCCCAGCACTGCTCTTTTCTGTGAAGAATGTCCAGCACTGCTCTTTTCTGTGAAGAATGTCCTGGGGATTGTGATTGGAATTGCATTGAATTCAAAGTTTGGTTTTGGTAGCATGGCCATTTTCACAATATTAATTCTACCAATCTACAAGCACAGGAAGCCTTTCCATCTCCTTTCCATCTTCATCAGTCTCTTTAAAGATTTAAAATATTTATTGTGTAATGTCTTTAAGTTTATTC
>NW_008477018.1:0-1509 GCF_000622305.1 Nannospalax galili
TAACTCCAGTTCCAGGGGATCTGACAGCCTCTTCTGTCCTCTGTGGGGATTGCACGACACGGGTGCACTTATCTACATGCAGGCAATACACATGTACACATAAAATTAAAAAAATAATAAAATATTTTTTGAAAAAAGAAGAAGAAAAGAAAACAAGATCATCTCGGTAGAGATGAGCACCCTAGCACTCAAATCTTGGGGTCTTATACCATTCTATAGTGAGACGTCAAGGCTCCTTGGAAAAACGACTTATTCCAAGTCTACAGCAACAAATGACAAGATAAACCTAGACCACCTTGTACCAGGAAGAAGCAAAGTGGTTATAAAAAGCACTGAAGAACACTCATCAAAGAGACACACTGACGTTTTGGATTGTGACCCAGAGCAGAGGATACACGCCTATGATTCCACACTGAAATAAATGAATAGTTAAACGAATGTGGGAGGAAGAAACACATGTCTGAGGCAAAATTCCAGAATAATTTATGTAGCTAGTTTACTCTCAAGGGGGTGGAACCTTATTGTAGGTTTTGAATGCTCAGAGTATAGAATAGGGGGACAGCTTTATAGCAAGGAAGCACTGCCTCTGCCAGGTGATAAAGGTCAGCAGTAGAGATGGGTTTTCTTGAGAACATAGACCCTTGAAATGGTGCAGTGTATTTTCATGTGTGTGGAATTTCATCCAAGGGGCCAGAAGAACACCAGTCTTTTAACTGCTGGGAAGGCAGCATTCAAAGCTTTAGCTTTGAATGGTAAGAGTGTATTCAGGCCACCTGAGGTGCAGTTCTGACTCTGTTGATCAGTGTCTTTTCACGTCAATTGCTTAGCATAATTGAACACATACTCTGGTGTAAAGCTGAGCCATTCACTGTGTCAGCACTAATGTGCTAGGGTTTGCTTCCCTGCAGTAGAGATGCAGAATCCAGTGCCATGGTGCTTATAATAAGCCATTTTCATTAAATGTTAACCCAAGGCAGTGTCTTTCTATCTGCTATATGGCTTGCTCCATTCATCCCTTCCTTTTGCTATTCCTGAGTGGCATCTTTTGTAATAAACCTATAAGCTTAAGTAATGGTGTTTTCCTGAGTTTTGTGAACTGTTCTAGAGAGGATGGTGGGAAACCCGCCCCCCTCAAATTTATAGTTAGTGGGTCAGAAGTACAGGAAGCCCAGGACTTGGAACTGGTGGCTGCAGTGGGGACAGTTTTATGAGGTGAGTAGGGGGTGGTGGTGGTGAGGGGGTGTTAACTTATAAGATCTGACACCACCACAATCTGAGAGTTGAATTGTTGATACCTGTTGGTTGTTGGTATTAGAAAACAATATTAGATGGTTTTTCATTTTTCAGGATTTTCTGCTTATATCAATTTTTATGTTAAGTTCTTTGAAGTTTATCCATGGTTTTTATTTATTTTTCTTTTAAGACAAAATCTCATGTATCTGAAACTGGCCTTGCACTTTGGGTCCTTCTGCCTTCACTTCTTTTTTCTTTTCTTTTTTTTTTTTTTTT
>NW_008477019.1:0-1508 GCF_000622305.1 Nannospalax galili
TCCCCTGGAACTGGAGCTATGGATGGTTGTTAGCCACCATGTGGGTGCTGGAAATTGAATCTGGGCCCTTTGGAAGAACACCAAGTGTTCTTAACTGCTGAGCCATCTCTCCAACCCCTTAAAAATATTTTTTAAAAGAGCCATTTTAGTAACAAATTTTAGGTCAAGAAATATTCCTAGATTTTCTCATTTCCCTCCATGGAACACAGAATTCACCCAAGTGTTAAGCCCTTAGAGGGTCTAATTGCCCTCAGGACTATAAAGAGACGATCTGAAAGTGATCATCCTGCGAGATAAACAAAGCAGCTGCAATGCACAGCCACGCGTGCTCTGTTCCTAGGCTTGCATCCACCAGCCTGCATCCACAACTCTGAAGGAATGTTGATTTAAAGCATTCCCTGATGTTAGAACTGGGATTGTGTGGAGTATTGGTGTTGTCTAAAGTCACCATCACAGTAACCATCAGGTTTGGGATGCAAGAGACAAAAATGGCTTCAGGCAAGAAGAGACCCTGGCAGAGCCTTTGGTTTTCATCTGTGATTACCTAGACATGAATGGTTGGAATGGTTAATCTCAGTTTTCAACTTGATGAGCTCTAGAGAGAGGGGCTTTAGAGCATGTCTGTGGAAGATTATCTAGACTGAGTTAACTAAGGTAGGAAGCCCCACCCTGAATGTGGGCAGCACATCCCATGGGTTGGGGTCCTGGACCAAATAAAAAGGAGAAAGTGAGCTAAGCACCAGCATTTACCTCTCTGCTTCCTGACTGTGGGTGCCATGTGACCAGTGGCCTCACACTCCTGCCACCATGCCTTCTCCACTATATACACACAAACTGTGAGCCACAACAAACCCTTGCTTCAGCTGCTTTGATCTGGATGTTTTATCACAGCGAGGGAAAAGTAACTAAGACTGGTGGAAGGCGGATGTACAGAGCATGGGGTGTGAAGTCCAGTGCAAGAAAGCTCAGGATGAAGACACAGGAGCCGAGAATTCAAGCAAAGCCATGCACCTATTCAAGAGAGCCGGGTTCATTTGCAGGAGGGTGGAGGGCTGGCAATAGGAGCTCTCTGGGGAACACAAACTATGGCTGTCAGCAGCTAGGCAAATTCAGGGAGCAATGTAAAAATCTGGAATCTAGGGCTGGGTAGTGGATTGTTGGGTAAAGTACCTGCTACGTAAGCAGGAGGGCCTGAGTTCAATCCTTGGGTCTCACACTGTGAAAGGAAAGAACTGACTCCCCAAACCTCCTCTGACATCTACATCTCTGTCCACCCACCCACATACACACATACAAATGAATGTAATAACAAAAAAAGAAATTGGAGTCCAGAGTTGAGGAAACAGCTCAGTAGGTAAAGAGCTTAACATGTAAGCATGAAGACCTGAGTTAGACCCACAGAACCCATGCAAAAAGCTGGGTAGTGTATGCTTATAATCCCAGCACTGGGGAGGCAGGGACAGATGATCCCTTGGGGTTTGGTGGCTAGCCAGACTAGTCAAATCGTG
>NW_008477020.1:0-1509 GCF_000622305.1 Nannospalax galili
CTAATGTGTGATCAAAATGCTCCAATGTGTCATCACAATGCTCCAATGAGACATTGCAATCCTCAGTGTGCCATTACAATGCCCCACTATGTCATGACAATCCTCTATGTGTCACCAAAATAGTCAATGTGCCCTGACAATGCCCTGATGTGCCATCACAATACCCCAATCTATCATCACCATGCTCAATGTGCCATCACAGTGCTCAATGTCCCCCCACAATATCTTAATGTGTCATCACCATATTCAGTGTGCCATCACAATACAGAGCATCCCTTCACAGTACTCCAGTGTGTCACCACAATGTTCAGTGTGTCATCAAAATGCCGAATGTCTACTCAAAAGTCCCAAACATATTATCACAATGAGCAAGGTCCTCTCATAATGCCCCAATATGTCATCATAATGCTCAATGTGCCTTCACAATGTTTAACATCAATTTACAATGCCCCAATGTGTCACCACAATGCTCAATGTGACATCACAGTCTTGAATGTCCCCTCACAAGGCCCAAATGTGTTATCACAATAACCAATGCCACTCCCAATGCCCCACTGTGTCATCACATGTTCAGTGTGCCATCACAGTGCTCCAATGTGTCACCACAATGCTCAATGTGCCATCACAATGCAGAATGTCCCCTCGCAAGGCCCCAATGTGTTATCACAATGACCAATATCCCCTCACACTGGCCCAGTGTGTAATCATAATGCTCAATGTGACATTACAAGGCTGAATGTCCCCTCACAAGGCCCCAATGTGTCATCACAAGGCTCAATATGCGATCACAATGCTGAATGTCCCCTTACAAGGTATCAATGGTTCATCACAATGCTCAATATGCCATCACAATGCCCCAATGTGTCACCACAATGCTCTAAAGTGACATCACAATGCTCCAATTTGTCATCATAATGCTCCAAATTGGCATCACAGTGCACAGTGTGCCATCACAATGTTCCAGCATGTCATAACAATACTCAGGGTGTCATCACAATGTTCAATGGCCTTCAAAATGCCCCAATGTGCCATCACAATGCTCCAATGTGTTATCAAAATGCTCCATTGTGACACCACAATGCTCAGTGTGCAATCAAAATGCATCAATGTGACATCACAATGCTCCATTATGTCATAACCAAGCTCAATGTGCCATCACAAGGCCACAATGTGACATCACAATGATCCAATGTGTTATTACAATGTTTCATGTATTATCACAATGTTCCAATGTGACATCACCGTGCACAGTGTGCCGTCAAAATGATCCAATGTGTCATTGCAGTGCTCAATGTGCTATTACAATGTTCAGTGATCCCTCACAATACACCAATATGTTATAATATTTTTCAAAGTGCCAAAACAATACCCTTGTGTGTGATCACAATGCTACAATATGTCATCACAATTCCCTAATGAGACATTACAGTTCTCATTGTGCCATCACAATGCCCCAGAGTGTCATGACAATTCTCAATTTGCCACCTCAATGCTCAATGTGCCCTGACA
>NW_008477021.1:0-1510 GCF_000622305.1 Nannospalax galili
CCTCTACAAGAGCAGCCAGTGCTCTTAACTGCTGAGCTATCTCTCCAGCCCAATTTTAGTATATTTTCAATGAGAAAATGAATTTTGTCTACAAAATTGACTTTTTGAGGAACTTTTGCAAATAGCCATCATTTATCAGTTAGTTTCTGTTTCTTATTTGCAGAAGTCTTTTTTTTTTATGAAAGACAGTTAACTGTACAAAAATAATTCCTTTTACAGTTAAGCTTTCTAGCTGCCAAACCTCCCATTGAATCTTTCTTCTTAAAATGCATGTCATTATCCCAGTTAAGGAACTATCTATAGATGTTCAGGTTTTCATCAGATTGATGAGCTGTCAGCTCCTTCAAAGAATGGCTTTCCAATAACACCTGGTAATGGTTTGATTTTTTAATGCAGTATTTCAAAATAAAAGACAAAGGGAAGATATTTATTTTTTTGCCATAGTGTTCTAAAATAATGACATATTTACACAGTAGAAAGTCTTCACATAAAATTACGTTTTCCATCAAGGCTATTCCTATGCTCAGCTATAGTGAGTTCAAAGTTGCCACAGTTAACATTGCGGTCCCTTGCTTGCTTACCAAAGAAACTGTCATTGGAATTTAGAACTTTCAAATTTGTCCTTGAAACTCTGCCTCTTCCTAAGAAACGAACTTCTCTTTCACACTGATGACCCAACAAGAAGCCTCAAGTCCAGTTCAGTGGCCGAATGAGGGTGTATTGGGATGGGCCATTTGTTTTGAGGTCGTGTTCTATTTACAGAAAAGTAATTGTCATCTTTAGGCATTACCGTTTTAGAACGCTGTTCTGAAATTAAACTCTGAAACACATAGAGAAATATCCCAATCGCATTGTCTTTCTCACTTTAAAATATATTTGATTTTGAGTTTTGCCTTTGTTCGCACAATATATGGCTTTGTTAGTGATTTCAACGGTTGAGTTTCATTTTATTATTAGTGTGAAAACTAATTTAAAATACAATTCAACTTGCTTTAGCATTCTTAAATGCTACTTAGAATTTCATATGAATAAGTGACTCTTCATGTTTTTCATTTGTTGACCAAATTCCATTGAAAAATTAACATGGACTAATCTCTGCTCTTATGAAATCAGTATATCAGCCATTACAGAAGAAAATAAACAAAATAGAAATCCTTTGGAAAATTTCAAAGAGAATAGCAATGTGATTTGACTTCTGTTTTAAAAGGTCAGCTCTAAAGGCTGTGGAAATCTGAATCTAAAGAGGCAGGAGGAGACCAAGGTGGGAACAAGCAGACCATTGGGAGGGAGATACATTGCAATGCTCAGGTAAGAGACGGTGAGGGTGATCATCATAAAGGTCACAATCAGGTTAAACTCAGGAAGTCCCTCTTTCCAGAAGGATATTCTAGGATATATGATACAAGATGAAGAGAACATTCAAAGATAAATCTAAGCAGTTAAAATGAGTAGCCAGAGGAATAAGGTTGCCTTCAGCTAACAAGAAAGAAAGTGCAAAGCTGGGGAGAAG
>NW_008477022.1:0-1511 GCF_000622305.1 Nannospalax galili
GGATTATGCACAATATTGCTCATTGTCAATATTTTCATGATGACTCAAATATTTCAATTTGAATATATTCATTTATTACAGAAATAAACCTTGCTATTGGAATTACTTGAAAAGGGTAACATAAAAATGCATTTTAAAGTTGTACTGATCTTTTTGAAATAGTGTCACTTTTCACTTATCAATTCAATTGCTCTTTTAGTCTTTTCAACCTTCCCCGTTGTCCGCCTCCTCTAAATACTAGACTTGCCATATTCAGCAACTAGAGTCACCAACAAGTACTCCTTGCTTCTTTCACCCAGGTTACCACAGCAAGGACAGAAGATCCTCACCATGGGAAGAGAGGTGGGTGGGAATCAAGCCATTTTGGAAGCCAGGAAGGCAGAGCTGGCCTCTGTAAACTCATTTGGCCTTTCCAGACTGCTGTGAGTTTCAGTTTGTCACAAGGGAAAGATATTGGCCTTCTCTCTTCTTCTCATACTGGTTTCAGACTTTTTCTAGTCTATTTCTAACATAAGCAATTATAATTCAAATTTCAAGTTCAACTTCTGTCTTAGAGTAAAGCCTCTGAGTTTCCTTCCCAGGAGCAACTGCTCCTGCTTAGAACACTTCCTGAGATGTTCCTTGACTACTCAGACATCTATATAGATATTCATACATGAAAATTAGCAAATCAGGCCTGAAGAGATGGCTCAGCTGTTACCAGCATACACTGGACTTAAACTCAGTACTCGGCCCCTACTGGAGGCAGATCACATTTGCCTGTAACTCCAGCTCCAGGGGGAAATGTGACACCTCTGTTTCCCTGGGACATGTGCATCACGTGCACACATATGCAACTTAAAATAAAAATGAAACAGTTTTTAAATGGAAAGGAGATCAGATGTAAAATTCTACATTATTTGCTAATTTGTGTTTTACTAGTTGAAGAAAATATACAATCTTTCATGATTACTGCGTGTTTGTCCATAGACCAACATCATTTTATTAACTTCTAGGAATTAACTCATTATATAAATGCATTCATTAAATAATTCCATGTTGATAAAAGTTTATGTTCTTTCTTGTTCTTTACTTTCAGAAAACAGTATCTGAGGAACATGTACTTTTTAAACTTCTAAATCCCTGTTCATGGGGTACATCTCTATATCAAAACGATGGTTTATGATTTTCCAAAAACCCATAAAACTGCCTCCCAGAAGATCTTCCTGTTTGCCTTCCAATTAACATGCAGCTATTTGCCAAGCAAGCACTTGGAAATTAGTATCTCATTAAAGTTTTAATTTGCATTTCTCTTGCTTTGAGTGTTAGAGCTGCTGTTTTCATATTTAATAGGGAATTTATAAATTGTAAGTTGTCATTTATGGCCCTGACCTGTTGTGCTAAATTCTCATTTCTTGTGTATAATCTTCTTAAATTAGGAAACTTAAAATTTTAGTTTAGATTAAATAGTCAAAATTTTCCTATTTTATTATTTCAACTTTTTTTTTTTTTTTTTTTTTTTTTTTTTTGGA
>NW_008477023.1:0-1510 GCF_000622305.1 Nannospalax galili
GGACAGGGGACATGGAAGTAGAGCTCCTCTAGACAGACGTTGGTGGTCTTGGGGAGGACTTTGGCATTGCTTGTTAAGCTTACAATGCCTTATATTCACTACCACCTCATAAGACACTGGGCTCAGACACCCAGATAAGTCATTCCAGACCCAGAGAAACTTGTTGGGGGTAGTAAATGATTATTGTTGTCTTCAGTTGTCCAGTTTGGGGTAATTTGTTATACTACAGTTAGCTGGAGCCCTGGATGTCAGAATGAGGGGTGTGAAGAAATGATAGCACTGTCTGTTTTGGATGAACTTGAGGCTTTGAGGAGAGCTCATCCCTCCTAATGGGAGAGGTGTGAAAAGCGGTAATTTAAATTCAAAAAAGTAACACCTGGATCAGGTAAAATCGAGTCCTGTGAAATTGGTCCTTATGAAATCAAATGTTGGCACTGCAGTCAACCTTAGAAATATCTTTAAAGAGATGAATTCGTCCTAAGATTGCACAGTAGTTTTCATAAAAGCGTCCTTTTCTTATTCAAGCAGACTTCTGAGAAATCATCTGGCTTTGAAACCGTTTCTGTTTGTCCTTCTTACAGTGTCTTTTAAGAAAGACCTACAGTACATATATTGAACAGATGAGCTTAAATCAGTGAAATAATTTCTCATTTCTTGACTTTCATAAGAAATTGAATTTTTCCTATAGCGGGGTCGGGCTGGAGTGAGTTAGCTCCTAGTCTCTTAAGGAACGTGGTGGGAGCAAATAATCACCTCACTCCATCACTGTGGAAGAAGCCACACAGGAAGGGCATTTTCTTCCCTTGTCTGACATGGTTTCTACTGGTTCACTATATTATTTTAGAAGCAAAGACACAACCAACATGATTAAATTCTAGCAAGTCAGACAACCAGGGATGTGAAAGGAGCCTGTAAGGGGAGGTAAAGACATGATCTCTGTCTCTGTTGGGCCAACTGTTTGTATTGGACAAGGAACACAGTATAGACTCAGCAGCTAAAGATCCCTTTTAGTCAGTGACAGGAACAGGCCCTGGCTTCAGGAGCTGAGGCTGCAGGGGTGTATGAGTCTTCCCAGGGTGCCAAGCGCCTGAACTGAGATGCTAGCAAAGTGTTTAGAGACAGGAACAAAGGATGGAGTTTTAACAACTGATTAAAACCAGAGTTGGCCAGAGGGAACTAAGTTGAGCAAAGGCTGATTCATAGAATCTAAAGACAGAGAATTCTAGAAAGAGCAAAGGGAAAAAGACTGGAAGATCAAGTCTGGAGGACTCTTGATTGAGAGCAACTCTGAAGAGCTGTCATCAGGTGTTGCAACATCGCCTCAAATGAACAGGGACAGAAGCTCGTATTTTTCAAAGTAAAAGCATTTACTTTTGCTATAAAATTATATAACATTATAAATGCAGCTCTTTAGCAATCTCAGAGGAACTCTGACGTGATGGTGACATTTAGACAAAGACAATTTTCAGGTTATTTATTTATTTATTTATTTATTTATTTATTTATTTAT
>NW_008477024.1:0-1511 GCF_000622305.1 Nannospalax galili
ACACACACACACACACACACACACCAATCGAGTAGACACAAAGTCCAGAAATAAACCTTTATGTTTATTGTCCAAATGATTTTTGACAAGTGTGCCAAGACCATTCAATGGGAATAGACTTTTCAAATAATGATAGTGGTGAAAGTGAATGTGCACATGTCAGAGAATGGGGCTGGACCCTTAATTAACAGTACATAGGAAAATCAACTCTAAATGAACCAAAGACCTAAGCACAAGAGCTACAACTACAAAACTCAGAGGAGACAAGGGGCAAAAGTTTCCACACACTGGACTTGGCAGTGGTTTCTTAGATTGTCCCATAGGCACAGGCAACAGGAAAAACAGACAAGCCCAAATTTATGAAAATTGGAAACTACATCAAAGGGCATTCCTAGCAGACTGAAAGGGAATTAAAACCCAAAACAATAATACGAAACTCAGTCCAGAGTGAAAATAGAAAATATTTGTAAATCATACATCTGAAAAGAAATTAGCATCCAAACTATACAGAGAAGGGCTGAACTCAAGAACCACAGAAACGATTTTTGAAAAGGACGAAGGACTTGAACACATATTTCTTTGAAGAAGATATACGAATGCCCAATGTGATGATCAATCTTGACTGGCAACTTGGTTGAATTGAGACATGCCTAGATCAGTGAAGCACATCTCTGTGTGTCTGTGAGAGTATTTCCAGAGAGGATTAGCTAAGTAGGGTTGACCCACCCTGAATGTGGGTGACAACACCTTATAGACTGGAGGCCCAGATGGGGAAAAAAGGGCAGAGTGAGAGAGCCTTGCTAGCTTGGGTTTTCTCTCATTTCCTTACTTCCTCTTCCCCTCCCTCCTTCTGTCCCTCCTTTCTTCCCTCTCTCCCTCCATCTTTCGCTCTGTTCTCCATACCTCCCCTATCATGGTGGATTAAACCTCTGAAATATTGAGCCAAAATAAATCTTTTCTCTCTTCCTTTGAATTGTCTTGTCAGGCATTTTGTCATGATGACTAGAAAGGATGATCAACATAGGGTACCAGAGAAGTAGAGGCTGTGACTACCGGACAATGTGCTTCAGAAGCCTCTGGAGCTGGTGTGTGGGAATGAATTAGGAAACTTTGGAGCTAAAGGAGCCCTAGTACACTGTGAGCAGAGCTTAATGGATGATCCTGGGGAAGCTCCAAAGACCAGAACGCTGATAGGAATTTGGATGGTGAAGACTGTGTTCATGGGTGCTCCTCCGTTGGAGCCCCTCTCACTCTCCAGAGTTCTTTCTCGTTTTCTTTAATAAATCTGTGATCATTCTGCTAAAAAATTGATTTAAACAGATTGTGCTCATGATGTTCCAGAAGGGAACAAGGACTCTATTGAGAATTAGACTAGAGTGTATGCATTTTATATTTTGACAGAAAAATTGTCTGCATTTGGTCCTTCTCCTGAAACTTTGTTGAAGGTTGAATTTTAAAGTCATGAGCTAATCCATGTGGCAGAGGTGATTTCAAGGCAGTCCACCATTCAG
>NW_008477025.1:0-1511 GCF_000622305.1 Nannospalax galili
GGAAGTAGTTCAGTTCTGCACCAGGGGTTTGAGCTTGCGATGCCAGCGGCCTGCCGGTGTCCACCTGGAAAGTTTGGCTCCAGCTGCAGTCCTGTCCTCGTTGCTGGGACAAATACCCGACCCAGCAGCAGGGAAGAGGGTTTATTTGGGCTCGTGGCTTGAGGACACAACCTGCAGGCGTGGACAGCGTGGAGGAGCGCGAGGCAGGGCTCATGCTGTGCCCACGGTCAGGACGCAGCACCGGATGCATGCTGTCATTTCCCGGCTTTGGCCCAGAAGACAGTTTCCTAGGGGTTCTGAATCTAGTCAGATTGACATGATGATGAACCACAGTGGGCTGGGGAGATGGCGCCGTGGTTTAAGCGCGGCGTGCTGCGCAAGCTGTTCAGGCTGCGCTAGGACCGCAGAATTTACCTAAAAAGTCAGATGCAGGTGGGCGTGGTGGCGCAGAGGTAGGCGGCTACAGGTGCATGCGACCGTGCCTGGCTTTTTTAATGTGGATTCTGGGGATTTGAATTCAAGTCCTCACGCTTGCCCGGCAAGCACTCCTGACTGCTGAGCCATCGCTCCATCCCATCTTGTCAGGTTTTGATAGCGTGGTAGTGTTTGTATTATAGAATGAGCTGGGTTTCTTTTCATGTCTCTGGGACAGTTTGAAAATTGGCTTTAGGTCTGGTAAGGTCTGGTAAGATTCAGCCATTGAACTTTTACTGTTTGTGACTCGTGATTTACTATCGGCCTATTCAGGTTTTTCATACTCCATTCAATTTTGGTACATATGTGGCCAGAAATCTGCCCTTTTTTTTCCCCAATATTTTCCAGCTTGTTAGCATGTAATTTTTCTAAATAATTCCTGATGATTCTTTGTATTTCTAGGATACCTGTTCTAAATGACGCCCTTTTCATCTGATATATTTGGGTCTTTTCTCTCCCTTTTTCATCTAGGAAAGACTCGTTTTGGTTAACTTGTGTTTTTCGTTGCTCTTCTGTGTTTTTCTTTTTGTTTTGTTTTTGGTCTGTTTTGAGATCCCCACCTGGCCTAGAACTTGCTATGTAGACCAGGCTGGCCTGGAACTCAGAGATTCACCCGCCTCAGCCTCCCAGGTGCTGGGATTAAAGGTCTGCGCCACCGTGCCCGGCTTCTGTGCGTTTCCAAGTCTGTTTTGACGGCTTCGGCCTCTGCTCTTCAGTGCTTGTCTCCCATTTTTGGATTGGTTTGTTCTTTTCTAAATCCTCAAGGTGCATCTTTGGGTGATTGGAAATGCTTTTTTTCTTTTCTTTTTTTGATGCAGGTGTGCTGTGTTTTCATTGTCATTGTGTGAAGAAAATTTGAGTTTCCCTGTGCCTCTCCTCAGTGACCCAGTTTGTTCAAAAGTCTAGTGTTTGGTCGTGTGTGTATAGAACTTGCAGAATGTCTTGTTGTTGACATTTGTTTCCTTTGTGATCAGAAGAGATATGACATTACATTATTTCAATTTTTACCATTTGTTAAAACTTTTTTTTGGGGGGGG
>NW_008477026.1:0-1509 GCF_000622305.1 Nannospalax galili
GCCAGCCTGGTCTACATAGTGAGTTCCAGGTCATCTGGGGCTACAGAGAGATCCCATCTCAAAAACACAACAGATAAATAAATAAAATAAAAAATTAAAGCAGGAGAGTGATCTCTGACTCTCATGGAAAAGCAGCCCTATCCATGTCAAGAATGGCTGTAGAATTCCCCAAGTCACACAAAGCCTTCCTTCCTGGAAGGCCAGATACGGCTAAGTGGGTATCTTGGTGTCTTTCCCTATTACTGTGATAAAAATACTTTGACAAAGAAACTTAAAGGAGAAGGGGTTTATTCCAGTTCACAGTTCAAGGGTGCAGTCCCTCACAGTGGGGAAGACAAGGCAGGAGGAGCCTGAAGTAGCTGTCAAATCGCACACACAGTCATGAAGCAGAGTGCTGAGTGCATCTGCTCTGCCCCCTTTCTTCACTTACACCATCCAGGACCCCAGCCAGTGAACCCAGTGAACCGTAGGTGGGCCATCCCGTATCAACTAATGTAATCAAGATAATCTCTCATGGGTGTGCCATGAGGCCTGCCTCCCAGGTGATTCTAGATTTTGCCAAGTTGACAGCTACACTGACCATCACAAGAGAGTTATATAAACTTGAGAGGCAAGGAGCAGTCCTTCCTGGCTGTGCCTCAGCTCCCCAGTTCTCTTTGGAGAGAAGGCGTCAGTGTTGGCTGAGAACATCACAGCCCCCGTCCCCCCTGCTCCATGTGAGATGTCAGAATGCCACACTTCCCTCATCCAAAGTCCCCAAAGCTCCCGGTGGCATGATTCATCTTCCCACCCATGTGGTTTTTAAATTTAAGGCAATGTCTCATGTAGCCCAGGCTGGCCTCTAAGTCCCTGTGTAGCTGAGGTTGGCCTCAAACTCCTAATCCTCCTGCCTCCACTTCCCAAATGCTAGGGTTAACTCTAAACAGATATTTATTGTTCATCTGAAAGTCACTATTAGGAATCCTATATTTTGCTTCACAGTTCTATCATAGAGGTGTTTCATGGGAAATTTGAGGCCCCACCCCAGGCATGTTTTAAGAGCCTGTTCTGTTCAAATGGCTCTAAAAAGGTTGGGGTGATGCCTTCTCAGTCAGTAAAGTGTTTGTCACAAGCATGAAGATGGAATTTGATGAACAGGACCCAAATAGAAAAGCTGGGCATGGTGGTACTCCTCTGCAATCCCAGTGATCAGGCAGCAGACACAGGCAGATCCTAGAGCTTGCTGGACAGCTAGCCTTGCCTGCTTGGTGAGCTCTAGGCCAGTGAGAGACCCTGTCTCAGAAAGCAAGGGAGTGGGGATAGATAGAAGGCTCAGCAGTGAAGAGTGCTATGCTCACTGCTCATGCAGAGGACTGGAGGTCAGTTCCCAGCACTTAATATTGGGCAGCGCACAACTACCTGTAACTCCAACTCTAGGGCCTCCAACATCTTCTGGCCTCCATGGGCATCAACACACACATGGTGTGTTTTCTCATACAGTAACACACATACACACACACACACACACAC
>NW_008477027.1:0-1511 GCF_000622305.1 Nannospalax galili
ACACACACACACACACATTGCATTAGTTACTTTTCTGTTAAAACACCATGGACAAGGCAGCTTAACGAAGGAACAGTTCATTTAGCTCACAGGTCCAGAGGGATGAGTGCATCATGCAGGGGAGGGCAGCAGGAGGAGGCCGGACAAGGAAGCTGAGAGCTCACATCTTTAAGCATGCACAGGAAGCAGAGAGAAAAACTGGAAATGGGAGCAAGCTGTGAACTCTCAGTGACATGTTTCCTCCAGCCAGCCCACCCCTCACACCTTCTACGACCTTTCCAAGTAGCACCACCAACTGACCAAGTGTTCAAACACAGGGCACCTAAGAGGGACACTTATCCAAACCAACACACACACATTCATGGGGCATGAAGGAATGGTTCTTGGGTAAGCAGCAATACTGCTAAGGAAAAACCACGTTTTCTGATTCCAATGGAGATTTCAATAGACAGTGATCCTTGATAATACAGTACCCACCACATGTAATTATCACTTCACCTCACACCACACCACATCACGCTACATCACATCATACCCCACCACATCACACCACATCATGTATATCATGTCATACCACACCACATCACAGGATACCACATCAAACCACATCACACCACATATACCATACCACATCACACATCACAGCATACTCCATACCACATACATCACATCACACTATATATACCATATCACATTATACCACACCACACCACATCGCCACATCACAGATAGGGCCTGGGGTGTGAAGACATCTCTTTTCCTCTAGTTTTATACCCAGAGCTCTCCCCAAGGGGACATCGCACTTCCCAGAAGGGACTTTGCAAAGCCAGTTCCTCAGACACCTGCCCGACTTACACCAGGTTGATGACAGTGCCCAGGTCTCTTGTATCGATAGTTTGAGGCTTTAGAAAGCTTCCTTCCCATTGTGTGTCAGTTGTTGGCTTCAAGTTAGTGTAAGAAGTGAAGAGATTTTAGTGTAAGAAGTGAGACCTTTATGAGTGGATTGTTTTCTGCCTTTGGCGCAAGTGAAAAGTTATAAACATTTCAAAACCTGCTCTCTTCCAAAGAAATTAACTGACAAATTACTGTACCTAAGACCCCAGACAGAGACGGAGTCTTTACAAAACTTGTAGCAAGCAATTCTAGAATGTTATTCAAACTCACGGCTTTTTAGCATAAAATTTCAGCACTAACTGATGAAAAGTCTCTGCCACCATAACGTAGAGTTCTTTGCTTCCCAGCGCTGACCCTGTGCACAGCCGTAGCATCCGAAACTTCATTCCAGTTTATCTATTATTTTACCAGCGATAAGAATCTTTACAGTCAGACTCGTTCCTGTGCAAACAGCTCTTGAGGAGGAATTTCACTCCCCTCACTGACATATGAGATGTTAATCTGTCACCTTGTACCCCAACTTTAGAAGAAGTCTGAAGAAGGGAACATTGTTTCCTTCTGTTTCTAGATCTATTTGGCTCAGTCCTTTTCCTCACCAGGTGTTTTTTTTTTTTTTT
>NW_008477028.1:0-1504 GCF_000622305.1 Nannospalax galili
GTGTGTGTGTGTGTGTGTGTGTGTGTGTGTATACACTTGATCTGGGATCCATGTATGTGTGTACAGGTAGGTTATAAAGGATCAACATAAACAAGTGTAGAGTAGTAGCAAGTATTTTATTCACAAGTATCCACACATAAATGCTTTCTAGTTTGCTTTGTTTGTGGTCTGTGGTGCTAGAGCGGAAGCCAGGACTGCAGATGGTAGCAGGTGCCCCCCGAGCCATGTCCCCAGCAGCTGTACTGTTTTAATTCACAACTTCTTGCTGGATGAGAAACAAATTAAACAAATGGAGGGGACACCTTAATTTTTTCATGTTGTAGAAGAGATAATTTGCTGGTAAAAAAAAAAACAATTAGTAGTAGAGCGGCCTCGTTGGCTATTCACTTCCCTAGAAGTCGTTCCTGCAAACCCTTTAAACATCTCCGAGGTTTTTCATCCAATTTCAATCCCTTCATAGGAGATATGTGGCATTTACGGAAGATGGATTGGTGCTATGAACCTGGGGAGCCTTTGTGTGAAGAAGTAAGATCCTTTCTCTACATTCTCTTAAAACTGTATTTATGATACTGAGGGGGCGCATGTGTGCGTGGCACAGATGGAGGATGGAGGACACTTGTGGGGTCAGTTCTCTCCTATGTTTTTGTGTGTTCTAGGGCTTGAACATTCAGGTCCTTAGGCTTGGGCAGCTCCCCTATGGGCTGAACCATCTCACCAGTTCATCTTTCTCTATATTTTGCTCTTAAAAATGCTTAAGCTTATTTCATGTTTTATGAGTCCCCCCTCCCAATTCTAGAGAAAGCAATTCTAGAGAAAGTTTTTATTCTATTTTAGAATACAGAGATCTATGAATGTGCCTGTTTTCAGTTTCTCTAGCTGGTATCCTGCTAGAGAGCAGGTCTCAGCTAGATGGAAGCACTTCCATACCAGTGAGCAGCTCCTCTGATGGGAGGGGGTCCTCTGCATCAGAGAGGAGGTGACCTGTGAACTCAGGAGAGCCTTCGGAGACACTTGGGAATCTCAACCCTTTCATATTTTAATCAGAATTTCTCTGTGAGTGAGTGATCATACCAACCAGTTAACATTGTCCACCCTAAACCTAGCACAGTCAGAGGAACAGCACTATCACAGGGTGTGGAATCCAGCTACTCTTCTTGTTGACATTGGATTGTATCAGAATTCCTCATCTAAGCCAAATGAGGCTCTGTGAAGGTACAGACAGCTGTGGTCAGCCACCCTTTTCCATGTCTACGCTAATGGGTAGTGGTTTACCACTAGACACTTGACAAGCATGCATACGAGGACTTCGCATTGTCATACTCCTTTCTGGTCCAGTCCAAGAGAGAGCCCCGCCCCCAGTTTTGGTGATGTTGCACCCCCAAAGTCAGAAATAGGCTTCAAAGAACCTTCAGGACTCACAGGATGACAAAAGGATATATTTATTCAAATAGCTTCTTCACTCTTTCTTTTCAGAGACAAGGTATTACTATATACCCCAGGCTAG
>NW_008477029.1:0-1512 GCF_000622305.1 Nannospalax galili
TGAAATGGTGCCACCAACATCCACTGCAAGTCTTCCCACCCCAATTAAAAATCAAGACAATCCCCCAGAGACATGCCCACAGCCAACCTAATCTAGATAATTCTCATTAAGACTCTTCCCAAGGGACTCTAGTTTGTGTCAAACTGACAATCAAAACTAGCCAACACAGTACCCAAGACATGCCTTCCCCTCTACTTCTATGATGATTAATACTGTATATCAACTTGACAGGCTCTAGAATCACCTAGGAGACAAACCCCTGGGCATGTCTATGAAAGAGCCTCTAGACTGAGTTAACTGAGGTGGGAAGCCCCACTTTAACTGAGCCTGTGGATGGCATTAGTCTATGGACCATCTGAATAAAAGAGAAAGCAAACTGAGCACCAATGTGTGTGTGTCTAGATCCTGATCACGGCTGCAGTGTGAGCAGTCGCCTCCCACTCCTGCTGCCTTTCCAGACATGATGGACTTTACTCTCAAACCGTGAGTCACAATAAACTTTTTCCTCATTCACTTGCTTTTTCCAGGTCCATTTTGTCGCAGCAACAAGAAAAGTAATTAATACAGTGAATGATTTACAGCCTCGAAAAGTGAGCTCTGAACATCCAGGTGGTTCGAAAGTCCACCACCACCGGAGTCCTACCTTGGAGATGGAGACTAGTTCTCAGCCTGTCTGTCTCAGATCCTCCATTTCTCAAGTGGAATAGAAATGACCGCCTTTCGGTATTGTTACGAAAGATGGGGCAGCAGCCCTAAATACTCCAGCAAGGCTGTGGGGAGGTAGGTGCCCTGTGCAGCATACCCTCCCTCTCAGTTCTCTGCTTTCAGGATTATGTTCAGAGAAGCAGCCCATGTGGCCCCCACACTCCTGAAGGGCTCCCTCTCCTAAGGGGCAGAGAGCCCCAGCAGAAAGATCACAGCCAGTAGCTATGTACAGACAGAAAATGAAAGACTTATAGCCAAGATGACAGGAGACAAACAGCCGGAAATGGAGGAGCCAGCCATCACTTGGGGCCCTGGTGACATCTGAGATGCCCATCAGCTCTGCAAATACTCAGATGCCATCCTAGCTGGAGTTTTCTATCTAGGTAGCAGATTAAACAAGGCATGAGGTGCTATGGTGGCCTCCAGGGACCATTTGTAGCCCCGGCCCACTAAATCCTGGCTCCTAAAGTGCAGGTGGAAGCCTGCAGCAGGTAGAGGGGACCACGCAGGAAAGACCGGAAGCACAAATCCTATCCAAGAGTACCTCCAACTAAATCTGTCATTTAAAACAGGTGAAGAAGGCAAGGCCAGGAGAGAGTCACACAATAAACGACACACAGCTAAAATGTAACAGAGCCGGTGCCCGAGCACAAGGCCAGCCAGTCTAATAGGTCTCGTTCCTTCTCCCCACTGCCTTTTGTCCCACCCTCAAAATGAGGGCTCAAATGCTGCCATGGGCAGGGACCTGGGCCCTATGACCCACCCTAGCAGCTACTGCCAGAGACTCCCTCATCCTTTACCCATCAC
>NW_008477030.1:0-1512 GCF_000622305.1 Nannospalax galili
GGTCATTGAAATTTGAGGACAGACATTTATATGCATGGAAGGTGAGGAGGAGTCGGTTGAACTGTGAACTTTTATCTTTCCTATGGTTTATGATGCTGTTTGAGTCTTATCTTGAGCAAATGTCCAATGTCCGACACAGCTGTCTTCACATTAGTGACTGCCTTTATTTGCATACTAAGGACATCTGCAGGCCACAGTTAGCTTTGTAGTCTGTGAACTGAGCAAGTTCTGTTACCCTCTGAATACTCCCCAGATCATAGATCCTGGGGTCATAAATGTTCTAGCTGTGGGGTATTTCCCAAGTGTGTTGAGAGTATGGGAAGCAATCAGAGCACTGAGATCTTATTTGTAGAGGACCTGTCTTTGTATTTTAAATATTTCCTAAGTCTTAACCATCTTTCTAGAGGGATGCTTTTCAGGGTGCTTGTGTGCTATGGCAGTGAATGGGATAGGCAGTTCCAGAGGTTGATCCACCTGCTGATCTCTAGCTCCTGTGTGATAAGACTTACTCCTGGTCACTGAGAGTTATGCACTTCACTACCTTAATGAAGCCTCCTACCCCTGGCACTTTTCAGTTTCTCAGCAGCCAACTCTCCTAGCTCTCCACAACTATCTCCATGGTCTATCTTTTGCCCTGGGGCTGAAATAGGTTAAATGCAGATTCCCTGGCTTGTGGTTGTTCTCTGTTTATATGTTCCCGTCCCACTAAATTTTCTCCTCCCCATTCTCTTCAGGGTCTCTTGCTCTGGGTGCTATAAGACAAACCACATAACATATCTTTATCTGAATTTTTCATTTTATATCTTTGGGAGGGGAGGAGAGAGACTTACGAAGAAAGGAACACCCTACACCAGGTACCCAGCTCTGTGGGGCTTGGCCCACCATTATAAATTGCTTCCTTCCCCACCCACAGTCTCTGTTAGATTTCTACCATGCATCATGGGCCTGCTGTCTCACCCCAGGTCGATGAACGCCCCCTCTCGCGTCCACATGGGTGAGACACCAGGGCCATCTTTTTCCATGCCCGCTGCTGTGCTGCTTCTGTCCAAGATGGGGCCAAAAGCCCCTCCCTCCGTGGCTGACTCTCCTCAGTCAATTCTCTGTGGCAGGCCCTGCCCCTCAGAGAAACCAGGCCCTTTGGGGACACAGTTACTGGGGTAGCTAAGTTTTAAACAATAACTTTCCTGTTAAGATGGTGCCTAGTCACTGTCTTTGGAATCATAATAGAGTGACAGAATGGGATTACCCTCCAGTGCTGGCTGACCCATCCATTAGAGGAGCCAGTCTCACCAAAATCTACATCTGGCTCCTTGAGGCATCCAAGAGCTGTGGGCTTGTACTAAGGGTAGGACTGTGGCCTCTTTTCATCAGGGATGCCTGGCTTACCCTTACCCTTGCCTCTGCTTCTTTTACCCCTCCTGGGGAACTGTTTGATTGAAGCTGTATTTTGCTTGACTTCTTTTTAATGAATTGTCCATTTTTTTCTTGGCACTTTTTGGCTGTCCTATTACT
>NW_008477031.1:0-1512 GCF_000622305.1 Nannospalax galili
AAAAAAAAAATTCAGTCTCTTAACTTTGGGCTCTGGTAAAATCCAAAATAAGTTAAATTCTGCCTTCTATCAAAGGGGAAGAATTTAAGTTCTTTAAGAACTTAAGCTCTTAAGAGCACACTTAAGTAAAATCAAAGTCCAGCAGTGTAGCTCAAGGCTGGACATGTGGGATTCACTCACCATATTCTGGGCTCCAAGGAGCCTGGGCAGTTTCATTTCTCTGGCTCTGCCATCCATAGCTCACACAACTTGTCTGGTAGGCTCAGGCCAGCTCCCCTCCACACCTGCTGCTGCCCCGGGTGGTTGTCCCGTGGTCCTGGCATATTCGGTAAGCTGTGATCTCTACGGGAATTGAGGGTGCACCTTCACTAGTGGACCCTCCTGGACTCTCAGGATGCCAAGCCTCAGCTGCTCTCCATGACCCCTTCCATCCTGGGAGTCTTCATCACAGCTGAGGCTGCACCTTCACCAACGGTCTCTCCCAGCCTCTCACAGTGCCTAGCCTCAGCTGCTCTCCATGACCCCTCCATGCCCCTCTTCTCTATTTATTGTCCAGAGTTTGTTTTGTTATTAATAATTTATTGCTTAAAGAAATGGGTTTCATTGTGATAATTTTATACTGATACCGCACCATGGTTTATTCTTATTTGGCCCCCCACAGCCTGTCCCTTTCTTGTGGGTCCCCTTCCTACTCCATAGTCCCCCTTCTAAGTATGTAAGCATGTGCAACTATTCTCTAGTTCGTACATTGACAAATCAACAGCTGCGCTGGGAAGCGGCCCCATGCAGAGCACTGCTCAGCTCCAGCAAAATGAACAGCAAAGGCGTAGCCCAGAGCGATAACCATGTTGTAAAGTGTTTGGAGGTAAGTGCACCAGGTGCTGTGTGCCTTGCTCGGTCCTCAAACAACACCATCAATTACGTTCTATTTTTATCCTCATTTAACTGTGGCGAGAACTCAAGACTGTAGGGATTTATATAAGAAACTTGGAGCTGTGGAGATGGCTCAGCAAGTGAGGAGCTTGGCACGCAAGGCTGACAGCCTGAGTTCGAGCCCTGGAACTCCAGAACCCATGACGGAAGAGGGAATTGATACCTGAAAGTCGTTCTCTGACCTCCACATGCATGCCTTGGGATGTGCACACCTGCAGTCACATACACACACTAATAATAATAATAATAATAATAAAGGAATTCAGAAGGATCCTTCAGCTGGGGACGGGCAGAGCAGAACACAGAGAGGAAAGGCCAAAGGGAAGATGCTTGATTCAAGTTTGCACTTGTTTAAGGCATCCGTACAACATGTAACCGTATGTGTTCACCGGGAAGTAGAAGATTCAGATCCAGAGTTCAGATCAGGGTGAGGGCTGGATATAATCTGGAGATGATGAGATTGTGAATGTAGTTCAGACCATGAGGACAAACCACATCATTGATCATGGTGATAAATGACATTGTACTTCCTTAAGGGTGGAGGATTTGAAGGGTGGTGGGCTGAGGGAGGCCTGAACC
>NW_008477032.1:0-1433 GCF_000622305.1 Nannospalax galili
AAAAAAAAAAAAAAAAAAAAAAAAAAAGAAAAAAAAATTGCTGGAAAAGAGAAAAGAGGTAAGTGTATAAACAAACAAAACCCTCTCAAATAGAATAGAGCTTCTAAGAGCTATGTATGGCACAATATCAACAAATCATCTAACATGTAATTGGAGTACTCTAGGCTGGGGATGGGGAGGCAGAGGGAGGTGTATGCCTGGGTTAGTATGTCTCTGCCTGTTGAGAGGGTCTAGAAGCAGATACCTCAAAGGCAATGAATATACCTGCTTCCCACATTTTGGTTTTAAATACCATTCTCTCACGAACGGAACTAGGGCTCCTTGGAAAAGTGGTTGGTGGCAGGACTAGGACAGAAAAATACAAGATGAATCTGGAGCATTTTGTGCTGTACTTGAGAGGATGTTCTCAAAAAGGGACAAATTTTGCTGAAAGCCCACAGGGGCCAAAAAGATACAGCTTCCAGGAATCAAGGCTGGAATAACTTGCAGCAAAATATGTGACAGTCTTTTGAATTATAAACTATAGGATAAAATCCCCCCGAGCTCCTAATGAAAGAAATAGATCACTGAATGGATGACATGGGGGAGGTATCCAGAAGAATTTCAGTTAATAAACACAGAAGGAGTTGGGGAGTAGAAAAAACCATTAGAGTTCCACAGCAATGATTGTTGTGCTGTGGCCCACTAATGAATGTTTGAGAAGAACCAGTATTTACCGTATTTACAGTTTGAAAGTTTCTCTACCAAGATAAGTACAAGAGAAAGTGACTTTACTGTGGAGGAACCTGGAAGATACCCTGTGGTATTCCTGTCCAATTTTATAACTTGTACCCCAAGTAACTGACCCTTGCTCTTCCTAATTGTTAAAAGTCAGGGCCTGGAAGATGGCTCAGTGGGTAAAAGCTCTTATTGCATAAGCCTGACGACTTGAGTTTGATCCCTGAAACCCACATAAAAGCTGGGTACAGTGGTGTGCATCTGTAATCCCAGCATTCCTATGGTGAGATGGGTTGTGGGGACAGGAGAATTGACTGAAACTTCTGGGCCAGCTATCCTGGAGAACGCTGCTCAGAAACAAGAGAGACCTGCTCCTATAAAGGTGGAAGACAAGAAGTTGTCTTCTGAACCCGACATATGTGCCCTGGTACACACACACACACACAATGAAAATTAATCATTATATATCAAAAGCAAGGAAAGACTTACGGATTTGTCACAAGTTGGATGATACCAAGGAAACTTGAATCATGGCAAAGAACAATGATGTCACTGCAAAAGTTAATTTGGATGAGATATGAGTCAGGTCTATAGTTGATAGACTTGCATTAATACTGTGTCTTTGTTTTGAATATGGTTAAGTAAGATGTTAAACTGGTCACAGAGTATATGGGAACTTTTTTTAAAAAAAATTATATTGCCATATGTATATATAT
>NW_008477033.1:0-1513 GCF_000622305.1 Nannospalax galili
GTTTCCCTGGTTTCTTTCTCAGTATATTTGTTGGTGGTGTATAAGAAGGCTGCTGATTTTTCTGTGTCAATACAGAATATAAAATCTTGCTACTTTACTAAACGTGGGGGTTTTTTAGTTCTAGAACTCTAGAGTATGTGTGTGTCACACAACCAGACAACCTTCATGATTATACCAATCTGAGGATGAGGTTTGAAATCATCTTATTCATTTTGTGGGGCCATACTCAAGAAACTTGAATGAAAAGGAAATATGGAAAATGTTTATCAGTTCATTTCTGTGGATTTTCTTGCTATGCTGATATTTCAGTAAGAATGTGAAGGCTGGGGAAGAGGTGCTGTTAAATGCTGAGAACTTGATTAAAAGCTCATAGTAGGATTAGGACCAAAAGACAAGAGATTGAAAGATGGAGGCCCTAGCCAAAGAGTCTAGAAACATTTCCTGGGAGACAGAAAATGACTATTGGGTGAAGGAGAAGAAGGAAATAGTACCATGAATCATTCTGTTGAGTTCCCTACTGCTTTTAAATCATCTGAGCTTCTGTAACTTTCCACACAGCCTATTCTCCTACTTCACATTATATCCTCTTAAAACTGAAGGTCAATCAGCAGCTCAGTCTGGAGGTAAATTCTGCATGGCTCTTTGTCAGATATTTAATACTTCTCCAGTGTTGTACATACTATAAACCCCAAGCAATAAATCCTAATAATTCTCAAAAGAGGAAGAAAAGCAGAAGTTATGTTAAGATACAAGTGACAAAATAAATATATGATTTAAGCTGTTTTTCTACATGCAGCCAAAATTTCAAAAGTGTTTTTCATTATTGAGTCAGTATATATCATGTCAGGAGGTCTTTGTTTTGGCAAGTAAGCTGGTGGAAAGTTTCTCTAGTCCACAAAACGCCCTTTGAAAGCTCTCATGGTAGGTATCCATTACAGAGAATTAAGTCCACAAGGAAAAAGAATCACTGAAAAATACTGTTTTTGTTCAGTTCTCATGTTCTCTCTTTTCCCCTTTCTCTGTACTTAAAGAAAATTAGGTATTTCTTACTTAATAGAAGAGTATTTCTTACCTAATAGACTCTACAATCTTGTAAGTGTACATTGCCAGTGGGTCTCACACAGAATTATCTAACACATCCAAGCAGTATGAATGGCCACATACTTAGTGCTTAGTTTTTGAAACCAAAGGTAACTATTTGGTGAGTTTTCATCAAAAACATTAGAATATTTTCTCATGTTACTTTATCACAAGAAATTTGAAGACTTTTTATAGCAAATATTTATAGGAATTTCCTCATTTACAAAGTTTCCTTGAAAATATGTGAATTTTATCATATGCCCACTACATTAGAAAGCATGTATACTCAATTGTTTTTGCCTCCACTTGATTTATAATAACAGTAATCATGTAAATAACCATTTTCTTCCTCGGTTTTAAATTTTTTCTGATTTGTTTATTTTTATTTTATATGTATGAGTGTGTTGTGGTTTGGTCCCGTCGCCTCTCCCAC
>NW_008477034.1:0-1512 GCF_000622305.1 Nannospalax galili
GAACTCAAAGAAACACCCACAGATCAGGGAGCCTCAATTCTGTCTTTCACACCCCTAGATGTTGGTTAGATCTAGAAAGGCATCTCCTGAAACCAGGAGGATAGACCCTGACTAGCCACAGGTAGAAGGGGAAGGAAGCTCAGCTCAGGCTGTGAATGCATAAATACACATGTCTAAATTTTTTCTGTAACCCACTAATTTCAGTGAGTGCTCCTCATATGTGCATGAGTGTGGGGCCGTCCACTGGAGCGTGGGAACTACCGGTGGCCACATCATCAAAGATGTATGATTCTTCCTTGTTCAAGTTGGGTGTATTTAAAGAGAGAGTTTTAAAGAAGTTGGGAATTTAAAGAGGGAAATGAGGGGTACAGATGATCATAGTTCATTGTATACATATATGAAATTCTCAACAAAAGAAGGGGATGGTTCTCAGTGGCCAGGGACATAGTCAATAAGAACAGATGTTGTCTGGTAGATCCGATCCTCTAAGGCCAGTTGCCAGATGAATTTCTGAAGCCATTTATACATGTCCTTCCCTGCTTTGGAGCCTAAGTGTTCTGAAACTCCAGGGGATATTCATGGTAGGCACAGCTGCAGTCTTCAACAGGAGTGATTAATACACAGGTACTCTCTTAAAACTCAGAAGCTAACTCCTCCATCTGGACCAAGAGCAATGCTACAGATACATGCCAAACTCTCAATGCATTTGGGACACACAAAGCTAAAACACCTTCAACTAAGAGGATATGATATGGGATGTCTATAGTGAGAGAACCTGCAATGCTAAGTGTCGTTTGAAGAGGGGAAAATGAATAAGTGAAAACATTTGTAGTGGAGGTCAGCCAGGGGTTCAACACAGACTCAGCCACAGCAAAAAACACAGCAAAGATAACAGTTTATGATATCAACAAATCACCCATTCCCTCTTCATGTAACTGACAGTCTCCAATTTTAAAGCATCCAAAGGTTGCTCCAATACCTCATTTTAAACTTTGTGTTTTCCTTTCCCACTGTTATTCATTTTTTAAAAATATTATACACTTAGTGGGATTTCACTTCATTCCCTTTTTGTTTGTTCTTTTTTTCATATATGTGTACATGTTCTTATGTGTGCCTTTATGTACATGTAAGTGCAGATATGCATATACGTGTAAGCCAGAGATAAACCTGTTATCTTCGTCTGGCTCACCAATCTTTGTTTTTTATCCATGTTTTATTTTTCTATTACTTTTCTCTGTTTTTGAGACAGGGTCCAAGCTGGCCTGGAACTTGGTATCGTGATCCCCCAGCATTGCTCTTTTTCCTCAAGATTGCTTTGGCTTTCCAGGGTGTTTTGTGATTCCACATGAATTTTAGGATATTTTTCTTTTGGATTCGGAAATTGTGGGGGTGCTTCCCCTCACACAACACGAGGGGGGCCGAGGAGGGGGAGTGCACTGCTGCTCCAACCCTCTATTCCCAAGGAACCACCAAGGAGGCAGGGAGTCTTGTCCAGCAGGAGCTCCTTTATTA
>NW_008477035.1:0-1512 GCF_000622305.1 Nannospalax galili
AATAGAAAGCTAGCGTAGACAATGTTTGATTGCCTTCATCAGAACCGTCTTCCCAACTGCCAATGATTATTGAGATAGTTTTAGCAGATCTTGTGCTAAGCACTTTGAACACAGCCTTTTCTTCTTGGTACAGATGCTCAACTCCAGATGTGTGTGAGATTGTGATTTAACTTGAGAAAACTATATTGGCCTTAGTTCCCTGTTATTTTTCTCCTGTTGGATTGTGGACAAGATGATCGCTGAACCTATTTTGTAGTTCACTTGTTTTTACACAATAGGCACATATTAAATGTTTATTTTAGCTAATTGTGTAATTAAAATTCTATTACAGAACTTGCTATCAACAGCCTATTCAAATAGGGCGAACTGCCTCTCAAGGAACAGTTATTTTGGGACCCAGTGGGTTGGCTTACTGAGGTAATCCTCGAGCCCCCAGCCTGGGATGGCAACTGGTTGCCCAGGTCCTGCTGTCCTGAGCTGGGCACGGAGTATGGAAGGCTGTTCACTTTTCTCCAGGACTCAGTTGTTCCCATAGGAAGGTCAAACAACCAAGAACATGAGCCAGAACCAAAATTCCATAGTGTCATGGAACGTCATGGAACTTCATAGCCAGGAAAGTAATATTCTTTACGCATTTATCATTGGCCCAGGACAATTAGTCTCACAGAGAACCTCTGCTGAATGTTTCTGCTGTGGGGTCTCACTGTGGGCAGAAGCTCTCTGTCTCTTGTAAGCCTGGAACTGTGTAAAGGCATGAGCTCTGGGGATAAACATCTTGAGGTGTTCGGTGGAAAAACTAAGTACACAAGATAGCATTTCATTCTGCACTGTTTATGAGACTTCTGAGTATTCGATCATTTAAAACAAAGAATAAAAGATTGCACTTCATTTCCTTTCTTTATGCATAAAAATTTACTGAGCGACTTGCTTCGACCAAATCCAGTGCCGAGGGCACAAAGGCATCACCTCAGCTCCATCATCACTGTCGCCATGACCACTGAGGTCTTCGCATGGGCATTGTGTGAGTTGCGTTAAGCTCTCTGAACGTGTCATCTCTTGTCTCTAGTGTGCTCACCTCCTGGGGTCCAGGACACATGACATAATGAGAAACATGTTGCTTTCGGTTTCAAACTAGTGGAACAGAACAGAGTTCCTAAAACTCTTAAGAGTTCCGAAATGATAAAAGCCATGAAGGTTAGAGGGCTGTGTTTTGTTCTGTTTCATTCATGTCTGAGTTCATTAATGGAATGATCTGTGGAAAGTCCCTAACGATTGGGGCTAGTTCCCCAGGGAGGTAACACGTGGTTACAGAGTTGGAATGATCAGAGTCCCATCACCCAGCCTCAGGACAGCAGAGAGGACTCATACTTGATAACTCAGTGACTTCACTGTTTGTGCTCCTGTAAACCCCCATGGTGTGAAGTTGGGGTAGCTTCTACGTGGGGACCACATGGTGGTTTGGGGACCATGACTACCTGAAACAGGCCCCAGCTCTGTGCCCTTTCCCAACAC
>NW_008477036.1:0-1511 GCF_000622305.1 Nannospalax galili
GTCTTCTGCAAGAACAACCAGTGTTCTTAACCGCTGAGCCATCTCTCCGGCACTGACCCTGCCTTCTTAAACAAAACAAGCTAACTCAGCATTCTAACAGTGAAGTAGAGAATAAACATTTACCTGCCAGCACTGCTCTTTGGGGTTTCTAGGTGCTATGTTACATAGGAAGGGATGGGCCCAGGTCTCCCTATGAGTAGAGCACCTCAGAGTCCAACACTTAACAAGAGGTCAAAAGCACCTGGACATTGTGGCTGAACCATCCCACAACCTGACATCCGGGGGAAGCCTCTGTTCCCACCCCGCACCTGTATTTGATGTCAAATACTGTGGCATCCTCGTCCTCATCGTCCTCCTCATTCAGCGGAGCCATTTCAACACGCTCAGCTGGGGTGGTGATGATGTCGTACTTTCGGGTCTTCTTTAACCTCTTTCCCAACCTGCAGGAAGAAAGGTATGTTCATGAGATCACGGCTTGGAGAGAGAGGGCTATAGAGGCCAAGCCTCAGAGGGGCTCTGTATGGATGGGGCACCTTGTGCTGAGCTGGGTTCACTTCCTGAAAGCAAATCATGCTGCCACCTCTGGCTGGGCTGCTGAGAGTAGTGCACCCAGGAGACTAGTTAAGGCCTCAGTAGCCAAGGGCTGAGGAAGATGGTTCAGAGGGTAAAGTGTTTGCCATGCAAGCATGAAAACCATAGTTTGGATCCCCAGCGCCAAGAGAAATGTGAAACGTTGGATGGATATGGTGACTCTCCTGTAATCCCAGCATTCAGGAAGCAGAGACGGGATCCCTGGAGCAAAATGGCTAGGCAGACTAGCCCAATCAGTGAGCTCCAGGTTCATCGAGACACCCTGCCTCATAGACAGCAATCAAGGAAGACACCTGTACACAGACACACAAACATGCAAACATACACACACATGTATGTATGCAACCCACAGACACAAACACGCCTTCACACACATAAAAAAGACCCCAGAGGCCACAGGACCAAGTTACCAACTTCCTAATCCTTCCCATCCTCACAAAGCAGAGATGCCTGAGCACCAACAACTTAGTAACTGAGAGAGATAATATCCAAATACAACAGTCTAAAAAGGTAAAATTCATGCAAAACAATCCACGGTGAACAAAAGATCAGAATATTCCCTGATGACAAGAATGGGATGTAGCCTGGCTGGAGGTAGATAAGCCACCCGCCATGGCCAGCCACAGGGGAATCTGATTCAGAGCCCAGCCACACTTAAGTGTGGTTCTCTGGGATAGGAATGGTCTTCCTCGCAGGTGAAGGATGATCACCTGAGATGATACCCTTAACAATCCTGCATAGGAGGCATTTCCCAGCCTCTCCTAGGACAAGGACTTGTGAAAATGAGTCAGTATTGTTAACATGATAAGGATTTATTAATACTTTATTGTTTTCTTTTTTATGTGTCTGAGTATGCTGCCTGCATGTAAGTGCACCTGTGCCATGCAATGCCTGTGCAGGTCAGAAGAGAGTGTTGGATT
>NW_008477037.1:0-1506 GCF_000622305.1 Nannospalax galili
GTGTGTGTGTGTGTGTGTGTGTGTGTGTGTTTAGGTCAAATGATAACTTGCAGGAGTGCATTCTCTTCTATCATGTGGATCATGGAAATCGAGCTCAGGTCATCAGGCTTGGTGGCAAGGGCCTTAACCCATAAGCCATCTTGCTGGCTCCAATCTTTTTATTCTTCCCGCCCCCCCAGGGTGAAGGTTTGAGGCAGGGTCTCCTCCCTGTAGACTCAGGTGGCCTGGAACTCGTTATATAGACCAGGCTGGCCTCAAACTCACAGATCTTCCTGCATCATTTCCCTAGTGCTAGGGTTAAAGACATGTGCCACCATGCCCGGGCTCAGTAAATCATCTTACTGGGCTATCCTGGCTCAGAATTGTGGTCTTGGCCCAGCCCCTAAGTACCATGTAACCTCAGCTGATCTCACTTTCTCTGCTTCTGTTTTTCCTTCATCTGTTGGAGTTACAAGTGCTTGTTGAACTTGGAGCGTTGAGAGGAAGGACATTGTCTATTGGAGACCTTAAGCTAGAGAGGAACAGGTTGAGGCTAGGCATTAGTATGGTGGTGCTCATGCTGTGTAAGGGGCATGGAGGCATGAGCAGAACCAGATCACTCCAAATGCCCCTGAAATTGCTGTGAAAATGGTCTTTTGTTGAAGGGCAAAGTAGCAGGGGTTAGGTCTGTGGGTTTGTAATGAGCTAGACTAGGAGTACAGGGAACCCTGCGTTTCTGTTCACGTTTTCCTCAGGACCTACACACAGCTTTCTAGGCATCTAACTTGTATGTGCTGATTCTGTGTGTCTGAACCCTCCTCTTGAGGCCTGCTTAGACCACACCTGGAGTAACAGTGGACCAGAGGGCTGAGGGCAGTCAGCTTTGCACCATTGGCTGGTGATCGAGTCTAGCACTAGACTGACGGTAGATGGAGAAGGTCTGACTGTCGGTTCGTTTGACTGAATCATGGTGTTTAGAAGTTGTGTACAATATTCCTGACTACTAAAGAAAATAAAAAGTGGGTACTCTTAGATCTATCTCCAAGTTGCTTATATTTGGGACTCAGTGTTTGAAGTTTTTACTTTGGCTACAAAACTCCCATAGTTCAGTCTGGCCCACTTTGAATGCACAGCCTTCCAGACCTATTCTGTGTTACAATCTGTCTCTTGGCAGTTTTCTGTAGACTGGCACCTGCATGCTTCATCCTGTCCCGGAGGCTCTACTGGCATTTGTGGTAGTTTTCCTCACATGCAGTAGTGAGCTGAGAGGCAAGTGGAGTGGGACTGCCTGTCACTGAAAGTAAAGCCTCTGAGGAGGCTGCCTCAGATTCAGATTGCTGCCAGCAGAGATCAGATGTCAAATGCAATGTATGGTCTTCCATTTTGGACAAGGATGGTGACTTGAGACTTGGTCTTTAATTTCATTTACATTTGATTGCCTAGTGTGCTAGATAGCTTTAGTGTCAACTTGACACTCCTCGGTTGAGGGAGCCTCAATTGGGGAATTTCCTTCATTGGACTGGCCTG
>NW_008477038.1:0-1511 GCF_000622305.1 Nannospalax galili
CGAACTCACAGAGATCCACCTGCCTCTGCCTCCTGAGTGCCGGGATTAAAGACGTGTGTCATTGTGACATTTTAATACACAAGCATCCCTGTAGTTTGCTCAGTCACCCCGTTATCTTCTCATGCCCACTTCACCTCCTGCTGTTTCCCTTTCTCCCTCCAACTAATGACCATTTTGCATTCATGTTACAAGCATGTCCTATACTTTTTTCAAAATTTAGATTCTGCATGTGAGAGAAAACATGGGAAACTACCTTTCTTGTTTTCCCTTGTTTCTAACATCTCTTGCCTTCCCTCTTCTCCCATTACTCAGCGTCTTCTCCTCAAATAGTTGCTCGTCTACTTTCACATGAGAGAAAAGAGAAGTTATGCGCTATTTAGCTTTCTGAGTCTTACTTATATTGTTTAGTGTCATGATCCTTTTTATCCATTTTCTTACAAGTGACATGATATCATTGATCTTTACGCTGAGTAAAACTGTACTGTGTGTGTATACCGCATTCTCTTTGTTCAGTCATCTGTTGATGGAAATTGAGGCTGACTCCATATCTGGCTTTTGTGCATTGTTCTTGGCTGGCTTTGGATGGTGATCTCATTCATAAGTATTATTTCACTGCTTTGCATAGCATTTTTTCCAGGTGTGAGGCAGGACTTATTACTGCTTTAGAATGTTTCTGGCAGGAGTAGAATTAGAAAACGTAGGTTAAGTGCCTGACACATCCAGGTGCCCATTAAACATTGATTATTTAAAATTTTTCTTTCCATAGCAGTAAAACTCAAATGTGGGCAATTCCATATCTGCACTTCCACCCCCAGAGGGCATTTGAATATCTGGATACAGTTTTTGTTGTCAACACGTGGGAGAAATTGCATCTGGTAGAGGTGAGGCCAGGAACACTGCTAAATCTGCTATATGCACAAGCTATCCTGCACAGCAATCACCCAGCCTAATGTCAACAGTGCCAAGATGGAGCAGCCCCAGCCCACAGCACAAAAATGGAGCTGCTTCACTTGCCTGCTACAGTGTGTAGTATGTCAGCACAGGTCAGAGAAAGCGGGGGCTTGTCTCAAGAAGAAAAAACAAATAATACAGTGGAGATTAGAAGCATTCAAAATGATGAAAATCTAAATTTTTGGCATCCTATTCACTATATCATAACACATAGGTGCTAGCTGTAATTTATTTACTTATTAACCAAAGTTAACAACAGAAAACCACAACAAAAGAACAGAGAGACTAGGAAATGGTCTGCTGCTCTGGAAAGGTCAAAATGTTGAACTACCTTTCCCTCATCTTGATTATTAAACAGATATATTTCCTTATGGAATTGGAATCCAACAGTTGGTTCCAAGAAAAAGATTTACAATATTTTACGTATTAGATTTGCTTTTATCCCCTCAAGGGAACCAGGTATTAGAATCTATGCCAGGGAGCTTTGGGGACATCTTAACTTACAACACAAATGTGTTTGTAACACTAGACACCTTGAGAGGCCATGTCCTTTACCACAA
>NW_008477039.1:0-1500 GCF_000622305.1 Nannospalax galili
TTTATCATTCGCTGTGTAAGTATTCCTTTGTATATCTCATTGTGATGGACTGTGTTTGGAACAGGCAGTCACTGTAAGGTCTTTGCAAAGTCTGAGAATCTTAGAAATTTGGAGACCTTAGATGCCATGGCCAATGGACTCCCCCACAGTCCATCCTTTAGCTAGATCTGGACTTGGGATTTGCCTTTTTGAACATCATTGCCGCTGACTAGACACCAGAATTTGAAGTTCCAGAAGCTCGAGCTTACTTCTTTTTAAAAATATTTTATTTATTACTTTTACGAGTATGAGCGTATTGCCTGCACGTACGTGAGTGCACCTGTGTTGTGCAATGCCTGTGGAAGTCAGAAGAGGGTGCTAGATCCTCTGGAACTGGAGTTAGGATGGCTATAAACTGGCATGTGGATGCTGAGAATCAAACTGGGTCCTCTGTAAGAGCAGTCCATGCTTTTAACCACTTAGCCATCTCTCCAGCCCCTTGAGTTTACTTCTTTACTTTGTTCCTTGTGCCCAAAGGATAGAAAAAAAAAGCTCCCCTGTATTGTCATGACAAAGTTTATTGGTGACTACTTCCAAGATTTGAATGTCTGCATCAGACCGCAGGCTGAATTTTATTTTAATGCCTTTGATGAGGTACTGAAAAGGAGAAAACTTAACTGACTGTGGCATTTGGAAGTGATAACAGGGACAACTAGGGTTAAATGAAAATAAAGAGGGGCTTCTAGTCCAGGGGAACTGTGGCCTTCTAAGACCAAAAAGATAGACTTGAGCTAGAAGAGTCTTTATTACGTATGATAGCTGCACCTCCCTGGGATGCTACAGAAGGTGTCTGCCAGAAAGAACAGTCTCACCGGACACATCAACACGAAGAAGTAATAAATTCATTTAATGCAAAGCGTGGATGATTCAGGCATTTCCTCTAGAAATTTATCAACCTGTGGGCATCCTGAAGGGAGGTGGAGGGAAGAACCATTTACACAGGGAGATTTGTCAGGCCAGGCACTGCTGCCTGAGTAGAAGCTAATGAAGATGCTAAGAGGAAAGAATTAACTTCAGGAACCGAAAGAACTCATTTTAGATAAGCAACCAAGTTCCATTAAAGGCAGAAAATGAAAACTAACAGAGAGCAGGGCTGCTACTATAATGTCTTCAAAAATTTGGGCTGGCAACATTTGGAATTTAAGTCAATTGATTGCTCAAGATGGAGTTGGATAACAATCACAGATTTAAATGTGGAATGTGTAGGATGCTTCAGAGGCCCCAGCCAGTAGTTTTCTCCTGGTGAACCTTATTGCCTACAGGCTTAGGAAGTAAGAAAAGCTATACAGAGAGCCTGCCCTTCCCAGGTCCCCCGAGGAACATTCAGAGCTGAAACACGCAAGTTTACAGAGGCCTCCCTTCCTGTTCTATGAAGAACTACAACTCTGTCTTTGTCTGTCTCTATCTATGTCTGTCTCTCTGTGTTCTCTCTCTCTCTCTCTCTCTCTCTCTCTCTCTCTC
>NW_008477040.1:0-1514 GCF_000622305.1 Nannospalax galili
TGCAAAGTATTTGAGCAGTGTCGTGGAATGATAAAGCCAGGATACACACAAGAAATGACCAGAAACGTCGTTTAAGCATGGCTTTAGTATCTACATGCAATTTGTCCTGGTTTCCAAGTTCAGGCTGAAGAATGTAAAAGGAATTTCTTTTAATGACCAGTACATTTATGACCCAGATTTCTAGGCCATATTTCATTTGGACCTTATGAGAACACTATGTAGTGAGGTGGAGCTCTGTTTAACATAAGCTAGAGCTAAGATTTGAATAGTCAGACTAAGTCATACCAGGATCCCAGCCACAACTGTGATTGTTGGGGTCTAATCCCAGGCTTGGCTTCCCCTGTCAGCCAAGGCCATACCGACACCGCCCCCAATTCTTCTTAAAAACCAGGAAGTCATGAACAAAGATAATCTTCTCTTCATTACACCTAACCCACCAGGGTAGGGGGAGCTGATAATAACCGCCCACCTAGAGCAGTGTGACTCATGTGGATGTCACCTGCTGAGTGATGTATAGGCCACTGTGAAGCTGCCTGCCCCCTCTCAAAAGCCTGACTCAAGATTATGACCAGATGAGTCAATGATCCAAAGGTGGCTTGGTTGAAAGTGGTGGTGGTGGTGGTGATGATGATGATCCTATAATAACTTCTCCCATAAAAATATTGCACAAACAGAAAGTATATATGAATATTTGTGTATAATCATGTTTTTATATACAATGTTTCTTTTATTTTCTTTCAACTTTATCACAAAAGAGAGGCCATATGGGGACAACCCGGTTTATTCCATCACTCTTTGCATTTATTTTTGGTTTTGCAGCTTTGCACAAGACTTTCCTATTTAGTAGAGCAAGTCACATCTAAGTTCTTTCAAGGATTTAAGAGAATGGGGATTAGGCTTCAGTGTTCTGCTGTAAACTAAGTCAGCTCCAAGGGAGGCAATTTTACTGCTGAGCACATATTTGTAATGAGAATTAGGAATGAGCTCCAGAATTGCTGGTTTCCTGCCTTCCTCCTCAGGGCATGCTGACCCTTGAAAGCTGCCTGGGGAACAGAAGAAAACAGAACACTAAAAGTGAGTCTCTGAATGCCCAGTCCCAGGCACAGCCCAAGAAGCTCTCCTCTTTGACCTTTTCCTGTAGAGGGACCATATGTTCAGCTTCATTGGAGAAGCAAAGGAGTTGACGTTTTCTCATAAATAGGAAAAATAAAATACCAGGAAAATTTCCATCAGGCCATCACCAGCATGAGCAGCAGAGACACAAGCTGGGTAGAGATGCTGAAGCAAGATGAGGGGCTCCTGAATCTCTAGGGCTTGTGGGGGTGGGGTGATGAGGCAGAGGCACAGACACTGTCCAGTCCTGGGAATTGGACATGAGATTTTCCTTGTTTCAGAGTGGTCAGGGCCCGCGGCTTGCTCTGTGTTCTCACAGAGAAACCATAATATCAGGGAATTTGCATTTTATTTTAAATACAAGGGCATAAGTGTGTTGGTTTGGTTTTTTTTTTTTTTTT
>NW_008477041.1:0-1511 GCF_000622305.1 Nannospalax galili
AAAAAAAAAACCTCAAGTGAAGTGTGGTGGTGCCTTTGATCGCAGCACGCTTGCTAACAGAGGCAGGCAGTTGTCTGTGATAGAGGCCAGCCTTGTCTATATAATGAGTTCCAAGCCAGCTGGGGCAACAGGAAAACTCTGTCTCACAAAAACAAAACAAAACAAAATAAAATCTATTTCTAAACTGGGTGAGGTAGGGCACACCTGTAATTCTAAAAGCCCAGCTCCAGAGACAGAAGCAGGAAGATCTCAAGTTCAAGGCCAGGCTGGGCCATATAACAAGACCTTGTCTCAAAACAAAAAACTAGGCAAAAATTTCCATTTCTTCTGGGCTCTTCAGTGCACAATTGCAATACCAGCTGTACAGGAAGCAAAAGATTGAACCTGCAAGCCAAACTTGGACTACAGCATGAGTTCAAGGCTAGCCTGGACAACTTTGTGATACATCATCTGAAAAAAAATTTTTGTTAATAAAAAGGGAATTGGTAATATAGCTTAGTGGTAGAGTCCTTACCTAGCATGTGTGAGGCTCTAAGTTCAATTCTAGTACTGAAAAAAATTAAAACCCTATTTTTACTTGCTTGGGATTTGGGGACATGCAAATTTAGCAAATGTTTTCTCTCTTATACATACACACATAATATTAGAACTTGAACTTTTTTTTCCCCCAAATCATTCCTTTAGACTTACTTTATTTTTACCTCTGTTATCTCCCTACCCCATTTTGGTCTGAGTTTAGGACACATAGGTGGACAGGGGGCTACAAGTGTTCAAGGGGAGAGCGATTATGCCAGTTTGGGGAGGAATTGGTTGGACTCCGCCTTGGATGATGGTGAGTCACACTGTGAGGAGGAGGAAGACATCTTCGATGATCTAACAGCCACTGTTCATGAGGCATCTACTGTATGCCAGGCAAGCATGTATGTTATCAGAAAATCCTTTCAAAGCCTTGCAGGATGGTGTCCCTGTGTGCATTTTACAGGTGATGGTCACAATATTGTCACAAACAGGGCTGGGATCATAGTTCAGGACTGCCAAATGAATTCAACATTTTAAGTGCTGGTCCCCCTAACTCTCGGCATATGGGCTTCTATTCCCTAAGGACCCGTCATCCTATCTGTTCTTTTTCATATTTTGGTGGTGGTTGTTGCTGTCTACATTGACAGAAAAAAGACAAATGGATGACAGGGTATGACACTGAGCCTTGGGGTGGTGAGATGGCTCAGCAGTTAAGAGCACTGGCTGCTCTTATAGAAGATCCAGGTTTGGTTCCATTCCCAGCACCCATGTGGTGGCTAACAACTGTCTGCAATTCCAGTTTCAGGGGATCACACGCCCTCTTCTGGCTTCCTCAAGCATTGCACACATGTAATACACTTACATACATACAGGCAAAACACTCCTACACATAAAATAAAAATACATTTTAAAATGAGTTTAAACAGAGGCAAGCTGGAGATTTGGTGGTCAAGAGCACTGACTGCTTTTGCAGGGGACCTGGGTTCAATTCC
>NW_008477042.1:0-1514 GCF_000622305.1 Nannospalax galili
CTCAGTGGTTAAGAGCACTGGCTGCTCTTGCAAAGGACACAGGTTCGATTCTCAGCACCCACATGGTGGTTATGAACCATCCTTAACTCCAGTTCCAGAGCAATCGAAGCCCTCTTCTGACCTCTGCAGCATTGCATGATATGGGTGCATTCGCATACATGCAGGTAATACATTCATACACATGAAATAAAGAATAATAAATAAAATATTTAAAAAAGAACTTGCTGTCAGTGAAAACTAAGAAGAGTACCTTTAGAAATAATTTAAATAATTAAATTCCAGTTAATATATGAAATAAAGAACTGGGGGTTCTCAATATTATGTTCAGGAATACATATGTTGATTCTCCTTTCACCAAAGAAAATTTGGGGAAAATAACAAATTCTGGGACAATACAGGGTTATAGTAGAAAGCCATGGTTAATTTATAACACAAAGTAAAATATACCGTCAATTTTAAGCAATTGAAGGTGAATCCCAAAAGTACTTTATTTGATCTGGATTGAAGCAACTGTATTGCAACGTGATCCTGGGTATGTGCATTGGGTATGTAGAGACTAAACTGATACTTATGCTAGCTTTGAAACTAGTTGTACATTTGTTAAAATTTATGTGCTATTCATTATGCTTCAAGAATCAATAATTATGACTTATAAATAAAACATGAGATATTATTGGTGTTATCATTTTAAAGATAAAGCTCTGCTTGACAGAATTCAAATGAAAGTAAAGAAGAAACGTTGGAGTGCAGTGTTTTCAGATGAATGTGTGACTTTACTGGATTCAATGGATGGATAATTCTTTTTAAAGTATAAAATCAGGAGCTGTGAAGACAGATCAATGGGTAACATGCTTATTGTGCAAGCACGAGGCCTGAATTTGAATCCCCAGCACTCACATTAAAAGCTGAGTGTGGCTCCTGTAATCCAGTGCTGGGGAGGGGAAGACATGTTGCATCACACACATTATAAAATCAAGCAATAACTGAATTACAATCATAACATAACTAGAAGAATTAAGAACATTATGAGGCAACTAAATGAGGATACTTAAAATTAGCCAATTTTTTTCCAAAGGAAAATCAAAAATGCATTCAATAAATAAAAATACCAATATTTTATTTTGAATTATGGGTATGCCTGCCAAAATAATCACTGCTAGAAGTTCTAAAAATGTTTGTTTACTGATATCACAAGTGGATATAATGTAGGATAAAGCAAAGTAGTGGAAAGTATTTAATACTGTGCAACTTTTACTCTATGCATGCATCACTTTGACAAAATAAGGGAAATAGCTGAATTTGAAATGTGCTAAGCAATAAATGATGTACAGAAGAAATTATAGTGATAAGAAATGCATAGATGTGCAACTCTGCTGTATCCTCCATCTGTTGTTAAAAGAAGTTTCTTTGATGAATGCTGTATGCATGTTATTCGCTCTAAGGGAGGACTCTTCTCTCTCACACTGTGTTCCCTTCCAAGCAGTTCCTAGGTATACATATGCATTAATGTTCAG
>NW_008477043.1:0-1515 GCF_000622305.1 Nannospalax galili
CTGGGGTTGTAAACATGGTGGTAACAAGAGGCTACAGAAATAATGAGACCAGCTACAGCCTCTAAAGGAAGATGGAGGTGGGAAGTGGGAATGAGAACTCAACAAAGGGCAACGGGCTTATTTTTGCATTTTCAGACAAAGGAAATAGGTAGATCAGTGATAGTCCCTGCGATCAAAGCCTGCATCTATTCAGAACAGAAGTTCAGGCCCAAGTGTTTGTGTTCAATATCCTCAGATACCTATTTCCAGTTGCGGTCAACTTGTGAAAGTTGGTGTATTCGAACCTTTTTTGTTGCTGTGATTAAAATGTCGTGACCAGAAGCAACTTCTAGAAGAAAGTGTTTATTTTGGCCTATGGTTCCAGAGAGAGAGTCCATAATGGCGGGGCAGAAAGCTAGCTGATCACATTTTTCCACACACAGTAAGCAGAGTGAGAGGTAGGGCAAGGCTGTAAAGACTCAAAGCAAATGTACACCCAGTAAGGTACTTCCCCATCCAGGCTGCACCTCCTAAAAAACAGCACCACCAACTGGGACCAAAATACTTGAGCCTACAGGAGTCATTTCTCATTCAAACCACGATGGCTGGCTTTGATGAAAGACTTTGAAACTGGGAGTGTGATGCTTATAAACACAGTGACAACAAAATAAACCTAATGAATGGGTTTATTCTTGGTTTTAGAATAACCCGGACTGTTGTAAAAACCCATAAAATTGACAGGCCAAGCAATCTGTGGTCTGGTGACACCCAGAAAAATAAGATTGGTATTCTTCTCACAATACTGTTTGCAAATCCTGGTAAAATAGGCTAAATATATCCACCCTGCCCCCAAAGATGACTATATCTGAACCCCCAGAATATATAAATGTATCACCTTTGCATGGCAAAGGGGACTTCATAGATGCAATTAAGTCAAAGATCTCAAGATAATCCAGTCAGTCAAGGCTGATCAGAGGTCAGAGAGAGATTTGTAAGTTTAAGTCTGCTGGCTTTGAAGATGGAGGAAATGGCCACCATTCAGGGGCTGCAGTGGCCCCCAGGACCTGCAGAGCAAGGACACTGATTCCCCTCTAGGGTATTCACACATGCAATCCTGTGGTGGTTTGATTCTAGACGATCTGACTTCCAGAACATAACATAGGACAACCGTGATTGGTTTCATTATTAAGTCTGTGTTTTTCTTCAGCAGCAGCACACTAATTCACTTGGTCACAGGCAAACCCCTCCTGGTGTCCCATGTGCCAGCTCCTCACTTCAGATGATTCTGCTCTAGGGCAGGGCATTCTTCTGTCACCAGAGCATCACCATGGTAAAGATAAAATATCAAGCAGCACATGTAACCAAGTCAAGCGGCTTCCTTTGCTGTCACAGTCAATTCTCAGAGAAAGCTCCCTGCTTCTTTTTTCTCTATAACTGAAACTCTAGTGGAGGGATGTTACAGAGTTTGAAACCACCGGGAAAAGACCAGGAGACCCAATTCAAATTTTAATTGGTCAAATTTATTAGGGCTATAGT
>NW_008477044.1:0-1515 GCF_000622305.1 Nannospalax galili
AAGAGCCGAGAACCATCACTGTGGCCACTGAGAGGCAAGATGTCTCCCTTTGGCTTGGTGCTAGCAGACGGAACGGTGCAGGCATGGTGTCTCCGTCCCTATCAGCTGCCCTGAGGAAGGGAGCTGATTAGGAGGTCTATCAAGGTGGTCATATCTGAAACCAGCTGATATACGACACCTCCTCCTTTCTATCGTCCACATTTGCTGAGGGATTTTAAGTTTAAGAGGTAAGAAAAATGTAAACTAAAGGATGAAACCAGCTGTGGTGTGCCAGATGTGGGCTGGGGGTGGGGCGCCATCTCATCTCTGTCAGGCTCCTACTCAGAGCAGACACCGTGAGCTGCCAATGTCCTGTTCCCCTTGAGAACAGATTCTGTTCATCTACCCACCCATCAGAGCATCCTCCTCATCACTAGACCCCGTTCCCTGAACTCACATTTTCTCTATCAAGCAGTCATAAAGACACCAAGTATTTTTAAATTGTTACTCATTTTCTATCTGTGAAATGGATTGGAGGCAGCTTATCCATGAATTGGGTGGGTAAAAACAAAGATCTTAAAAGAGCTTACTGAAAGCACATTAAAGAGCAGAGGAAATAGCATCAGGAAATCGGGAGAAGAGGATGTGATCTCTAAATTTAGCTCATGGCTCATGGCATCCCTGGAAAAGGGGAAGCACATGTATTTGTTCGGTCCTTCACACCTGAAAAAGGCAAGCTGTGCAGAAGCAAACATCTGGCGAAGCACTGCATGGTGCTGGAGGGGAAATGCACACTGGAGACAGACACAGGCCCAAGAGCAGGTGCAGCACTGGGCAAGACTTAAGGTTTTTGAACAGGAGGGCTCACTCTTTTTTCTTTGCTGTGAAGGTAATTATCATAAGTAGGATGCCCCAATAGCTGTGTTCTCCGTTCTTTATAATTCTATGCAGCGTTTTATGGGGGGCTTTATATAACAGAGAGATAATGCCACTTGGTCACACCTACCTCCTTTCTCACCTCCTGGTCAACTAGTATCTTGGAAGAATGCTCATCTCAAAAGAAGAACAGCACTCTTGAGCTCTGGCAATGGGAGCAGAGTTGTCATGCTCTGCCTGAGACTGACATGTCAGACGCCCAGGGGCTGCTGAGATATAGTAATTCTGTCTGGTTGCAGCTGGTCTTGGAGTAGAAAGCTGGCATCTCTGAAGGCTGCTAAAGATGCCAGCACTTCTCAGAATGCCCAGACATGACTGCACAGCATTGTGGCTGGTCCAGTGTGTGCAGGGCTGTCCACCGTGTTTGGCAGAATCTTGATGATCTTGGTGTCTCTTTTATAGGACTTGTGTCCTCATCAGATCCCTCCCAATCCCTTACCTACTCAGGGAGCAATCCGCAGATCACTGCTGCCTGCTTATCCCTCGTTAAAACCACTCTTCTCTGGGACTGGAGAGAGAGTTCAGCGGTGAAGACCACTTGCTGCTCTGGCAGCGAACAAGAGTTTGGTTCTTAGCACCCACAATGGGTGGCTTACAAAT
>NW_008477045.1:0-1515 GCF_000622305.1 Nannospalax galili
GCACCAGCATTCATCTCTCTCTGCTTCCTGACTGTGGATGCAATGTGACCATCTGCCTCGGGTTCCTTCCATCATCACCTCCCCAACAACATGGACTGTATGCCCTCAAACAGTAAGCCCAAATCAACCCTTCCTCCCTTAAGTTACTTCTTGACAGGTATTTGGTCACAACAATGAAAAAAGTAATGAATACACCTTTTCTCAAAGCAAACAAATACTTCACAAAAATGAATTTCCCTGATAAACCCTAACCTTTCCTTTGTTCTTCAGATGTACCAGAGGCCACCCCAGTCCACACACGTGTCCCTTATCACAGCTGTGCAGCTTAGTGTTTGTCAACTTGCAACTAGTCTTTGCAAACTAGAGTCACCTGGGAAGAGGAAACATCAGGTAAGGAATTGCTCCCATCCAATTGGCCTGTAGGCATATCTGTGGGGCATTTTCATGATTGCTAGTTGATGTAGGAAGACCCAGTCCACTGTGGGAGGCGCCATCCCTAAGCAGGTGGAACTGGGCTGTATAAGAACGATAGCTGAGCAAGCCATGGGGAGTGAGCCTGTAACTGGTGAAGAACCCGTGTTGTTTTTTGGGAGGATTGTGGAAGCATTGTAGAGCTTTGGGCTGGAAAAGCCATTGAGTGCTCAGAGCTTAATAAGCTATTGTGGGAACTTGGAAGGTAGTGCTGAGAGAAATGAAGATGATGGAGACCTGACTTGTGAAGTTTCAGAGGGAAGTTTGAGAGTCCCTCAGAGAGCCTATCAGGGTTGTTTGTGTGATATTTTGTATTGAGAATCTGTGGAAGTGAAATCTTTCATGTTTTGTTGGGACAATGGATGTCTGGTTAACTGGGGCTGAGGAACTGACTGTGATTCATAAATCGGCATCATTGAGGTAAAATATTCTGGGAAGTATTTTCTCAGGCTCGGCACACAAAAGCTATGATCCAGAGGTGGGTTAGGATGTATCTCAACCTGGAAGCTGAACTTGGCAATGTGTAAGAGTCTCCTACATGGTACTGGTTTTGAAGGCATAAAGGGTCATGGAGAGAAGCTGAGGCTTGGTACTATAACAGGCCAGGAGCAGCCATTAGTGAAGGTATTGCCTCAGCTGCAATGGAGACCCCAGCATATTGGAAATGGCAGGACTGTGATAACCAACAGTGGCAGGTGTGAGCTTGAGCCAGCCTGAGCCTAAGAGACAAGTTGTATGAGCTGCGGATGGCAGAGCCATAGATGTGGGACTGCTGAAGCCCTGTGGAACTCAGATGCTTATGATGTGTTCCAGATGTTGGACTCTGAGGTTTTTATACTGTGGGATTTGGGTTTTGCTTTGATTTTATTATAACTGTGCCCTGGTTCTTACAAAGTATGTAACTTATTATTTTCTAGGAGTCCACGGTTGAGAGACTTTGGACTTTTAAAGAGATATTGAGCTTCTAAAGTATTTGAATTTCTTGAAGACTGTGAGAACTTTAAAGTTGTACTATGTTTTATATTGTGACAGTAACATGAGATC
>NW_008477046.1:0-1515 GCF_000622305.1 Nannospalax galili
GTATGCTCCCAACCACAGGTTCTTGGCCAGATTTACAGTACTAAGCATATGTTTCCTCCTGTGGAGGGGGCCTTAGAGCAATCAAAAAGCCACTGGTTACCCCATGACATTCATGCCACTATTGCACCTATGGGCATCTCTTGCCATGTAGGTCATTACTGTAGATCACAGGGCTCATGACTAGATAAGACTGTTGCTGGTGTTTTCCTCCCAACAGCTATAGCACCTTCTGGTACTATGAAAATCAACATATTGGAAGCTTCCTGGTTAGTAACAACTTGATTTCCCCATGTCTTGTGACCACTGTGTGTGGTGTCTTCAGCAATGGGTTCTTACTGTCAAGGTCTGGTGGGCAACCAAGAGCAATGGCAATAGCCTGTGTTGTTTTGGGCTCTCCATCATACCTCACACCAAAAAACTGAGGGGCAGTATCTCACACCAGGCACTGGGCTTTTTATTTGATAATCTGGCTTCTGGAAGGAATATAAGGCCCTGTGTAGGGTAAGTTCAATTATAGTTGGAGTTTTTGATGTTAAGCTTTTTTTTTTTTTAATGGGTGAGGTTTTTATGGCTGAACACGTGGAATCAAAGAGTTTCTTCTCTTAGTGGCTGTGAGTTGATTTCAAAGAACAGACAGTGGAGATATCAACACAAATCCCATCTTTGCTGGTTAGTTTTCATCAACTTGACACAAACCTAGAGATAGTGTTGGAAAAGGGACTCTCAGTGGAGGAATTTCTTCCTTCATATTGGCCTGTAGGCATGTCTGTGGGATATTTTCATGGTTGTTAATTGATGTAGCAGGGCCCAGCCCATTACAGGCAGTGCCATCCCTTGGCAGGGGGGCCTGGACTATATAAAAAAGCTAGCTGAGAAAGCCAGAGGTGGGAAGGGCAAGCCATTAAGTAGCATTCCTCCATGGTCTCTGCTTCAGTTCGTGCACCCACGCTCCTGCCTTGAGTTCCTTCCTTGGCTTTCCTGGATGATGGACTGTACCCTGTAAGATAAATATACCCTTTCCTCTCCAAAGTTGCTTTTGATCACAGAATAGAAAGCAAACTAGGAGATTTACTTTTCTGCTACTGTGAATGAATTTTGTTTTTAGATGTTTGTGGTGCCTGGGTGCTAGCCATGAACCCAGATAGTGAGAGCAGTTAGGGCTGTGCCTGCAGTACACTCTGCTCAGTTCTGTTCTCAAGGGGCACTGTCTAAGTGAGAGCTCTGGGATTAGGAAGAGATGGCTCAGTTGGAAAAGCCCTTGCATTGCAAGCATAAGGACCTGGCTTCTATCCCCAGAACCCACATAAAAAAGCTGGGCATGGTGGTGCGTACTTGTAATCCAAACACTAGGGAAGTGCCAGTCAGCCTAGCTTAATCAGTGAACTCCAGGTTCCAGTGAGAGGTCCTATCTCAAAAAACAAGGTAATTAACTTCTGAGAAATGACACCCAAAGTTGACCTCTGACCTCCACATGCATGTGCACATACACACACGCACACGCACACACACACACAC
>NW_008477047.1:0-1511 GCF_000622305.1 Nannospalax galili
CCATGGAGGAATGCTGCTTACTGACTTGCTCCCCTGGCCCATGCCAGCCTCGTTTCTTATACAACACAGGACCACCTGCCCAGGGGTAACATCACTCACAGTGGGCTGGGCCCTCCCACATCACTCAATAGTCAAGAAGATGCCCCTCAGACATGGTCACAGGCCAGTCCAATAAAGACAATTCTCCAATTTAGACTCCCTCAACCCACGTGTGTCAAGTTGACAACTAAGGCTATCCAGTTCAGCCCCCCCGCCCCCGGCAACAGTTCCTTTGAATCACTTCTTCACCATTTCCTATGTCTCCCTGGGGTCCCCAGTGAGGTGAGAAACCAATCTTTCATGGGTTTTGTACTTCACAAAATTCTTTCTTATATATGTCGAACTTCTGATATACATCACCTCATTAAACCTTATAACAAGGCTCTGTAGATAGATCTTTTTCCAGATCAGAAGTCACCTAGCAACAGGTTGGATATAGTGCCATCAAGGGTCACAGGCTGGATTGGTACCCAGGTCTGGTTTTAGATGCAGCACTTTCCTCACCACGTCACCAGAGCTCCCGTATAGATAATGGAAGGTGGAAGAGTCCTTTTGTCTGGGCCTTTAAAGACCTGTCACTGCCATCCCCATTCTCTTATGATCTTGCACCATGATAAAAGAAGCTAGGAGAGAGGGCAAGGGGGAGAAGAAGATGGGAGAGGACTGGGGAAAGTGAATCAACTGTCTCTCCAGCTCTATGAGCCAGTTCTTGCCCTATTATCTGACCCAAAGGTCCCCAGAACCCTCTTTCCAGGATAGTGGACCGTGGAATATTTATTCCTAGGTCCAGTAACTACAAAGAGATGTTCAATGAAACATGCAGAATATTCTATTTTGCTTAAGAGTATAATGACTTTCTTGCATTGCCCATGAGTAAAATACCCCCCAAAAGTTCCAAGGAGGCCTGTTTAGTTCTGGCTCTATCGAGAAATGCCTGCCTGCACATACCACCACCACCACCACTACCACCACACGTAATAGTTATGAAAAGGAAGACCATAACTGGTCATCTTTTGGTAAATTTTTATTGAATTTTTGTGTATTTCATATAAAACAACTTATCTTTATACCCCCTTCCCCAATTGGCACCCTACCATAGGCCCCCACCCTACTGGAATTGATACATTCTATCATTTGTGTTAAGGCCTATTGTGTCAATTTAGTGTCCCCAGATGTCCCAGTGCAAGTGTATAAACTGAGGTCTAGGCAGCCTATCTAGAGTCCCTCCCCTTAAGAAGATCACCTCTTCCTCATCCAGCAGTAACTGCCAATAATTCTTTGACTAAGAGGGCTGCCCTTTTCCCTAGTTCTGTGCTGGAGTTTTGTCTGCTTGAGTTTGCTTAGGTCTTTTACATACTGACACCCTTGCTGTATGTTTATATGAGCCACATCCCAGAAGTTTGTAGGATTCTATTTCCATATGGTTGTTGTGCTGGATAGCTTTAGTGTCAACTTGACACACCTGGGTTGAG
>NW_008477048.1:0-1512 GCF_000622305.1 Nannospalax galili
CTGCAGCCCCAGGTGGGTGCAATAACCACCTCTGCACACACTCAGGACACGTGTTACAATCGTTGTTTGCTCACTTGTCTATGGTCCTACAGACCCCACTCCCCCAACAAAGACTTATACCCAGCTTTCCAGTACATGGAGGGGCTGTATGAATAGCAAGAGATGGATAAGTTGAGCACCTTCTTTTCCTGACCACTGAGAGCAGGAAGTTGGAGAACAGTGAAGTCTGGTGAGCCAAGGTACTGGCCAGAAGCACACTCCAGTCACCTGACACACCCAGGCCCCCTTGGACTCATTACTTAAGTAGCCTGCTCCTGAGAAAACTTAATCTCTTAAAAGGGCTGATAAACAATCTCTTAGCACCTGAACAAATGGAAATGGCAGGAAGGTGCTCCCTCAAGGGCTGGGTCCACTGTTTCCTGCTCAGAGTCATGGGATTAAGTGTGTCCTCCTTGTTTGGGTAATTAGCTCAGGAACCCAAAGGTCTTTAAGAAGTAGAGATGTCATTGCAGCTCAGCCAGGTTTATCACCGAAAATCACTTTCAATGCTGACGCTCATCTGAGACCAAAGCTGTTTGCTGGGTTAGAGTCAGGCAAGTGACTTTTCTTATCTTATGACCCAGTTGACATAGTTCTGGACCGTGAAGTTGTGACCTTCCAGGTGGTCACATGACTGTCGACGCTCAGGCTTCCTACTGAGTTTACTTCTGAGAAGTTGGCATCATACCCAGGCTCTTGGGACCCTGCTCATCAGCAATACCACTCTGAGAAGTTAGGCTGGGCATGGGAGAAATCAGTTCACTCAGAACAGTGTTGGGTAGACTGAGGGAGTGGGTCAGCTGGAGACTATTCAAACACAAGAGTGGCTGGACACAGGGCGAGGGGAGTAGTTCCTGTCTGGGTGGACAAGCCAGCCTGTGGAGGGTGAATTTGTGGCAGCAGGTGTCTGGATTCCTGGCTCCTGAGCTGGAGTCTCTGTGGGCCCCTATGAGGAGTAAAAGTGTCCCTCTGCCTGAGGTTGGCTGGAAATTGTGCCTGTGTTCCCCCTAGTCTGCCCTGTAATTAGAGACACAGGTACCATTTAAGTGATTGGGGAAGATTATAGAGTTTTAGATAAGTAGGATTAGAATGTCCTGTCTTTCCTTATTCTTATCCAGGTGAACACCCTAGGAACCATTGAAAATAATCCTGGGGAGACATTCTGGTTCCGGCACCTCCTGTGGAGTCTGAGAGGCAAGATCTCCCTAGAGTAATCCTGGGGGAAAGAGGAAGTTAGGAGAGGGGACAGGTGGTGCAAAAGCTGGAATGAGGAACAGGTAAACCTTTTGGAATGAAGGGGATGTAAGGTGCAACAGAGATGTGGGTGCCTAGGGATTTTTTCACACATTCTACAAATGTTATTAAGCATCTACTGCCCCTAACGCAGGCAGTGGAGACTGGGGTGGAAGAAAGTATGGCAAACAGTCTTTTTGAGACAGGGTCTCCCTGTAGCCACAGCTGGCCTGGAACTCA
>NW_008477049.1:0-1516 GCF_000622305.1 Nannospalax galili
AAGGATTGGCCCATGATTTGAGCATAAAAGTGTTTAGACTAAGGTCCAACTTCAGAGCAGAGTCGGTGTAACTGTCTTCCGTGTTTATAACTCTTATTTCCAGAGGGAAACATTGTCAGAGAAGATCCTCCCAATGATGGTGATACTAGACAACTTTGAGCCAGGGGTCACAAAAGAGACAGAAAAAGATCGATAACTGAATCCACTTGGGAAAATCAATTTGTTTTTACCTCTAATTCAATTATGTTTGTTTGCATTAAACTGTGGATTTGAAAATGACTTTAGAGCCATATAATATCCAGTAAATGCTACAAATGTTCAAAATTACGTCTAGCCACTCTGTTAAGCTAATGAGTCTTTTCTTGGCTCCTCATATGTTAAACAACACCCCTTTCAAAGGAAAATGTTCATTTAATGGAGAAAACATCCAAATCTGAGTACAGTTTACCAAAACTTGTTTTTCCACAGAAGCAATTGTAGATGTGAAATGTTTCTAAAGGTCTTTCAGTCCAAAAATCATCACAATGGAAAAGCCACCAACCTCAGACTAATGTTACATAAACAATGCAGTATTACTAGGGTCAGGTTCCCTTTCACCTATGTATGTAGGTGGTGGTGTCAGACAGAAATGGGATTGAGAATTTCATATCAATTCATCAAAAAAGTATTGCCAGAATGGGCTGGTTTTAGCAAATATCATTTAGTTAGCAAATTGGAATGTGCCTACCAAACTCCTCTCTAATATGTATAGAGAATCTGCCCACTATGGTAGTTAGGTTTCCATGACTGCAAAGCCACTCCAAGATAATATCTAAAAGGATGCCTGTCTTAAGACTGAATGAATATTCAGAAAAGTAACTGAAGTGTGACTGAGCTTACTGGTACATACTTTACTATACGGTACAGTTAAAAAGCATAAATAAACATATTGCATATGTGAAGATATTTGCTAAAATTACTTTTTTTCCACTTGTTATAACAAGAGACCTTTTTGAGAGGACCTAAGGGAAACTGGAGAGAGGGCTCAGTAGTTAAGGGGCCTCACCATGTGTAAGACCCATGTAAACTCAATCAGTCAAAAACCCAGCACAAAACTGGGGAAATGGGCAGCAGGCCCCAACTTTAGCCTAGGAAGTATTGGCAGCTGATCACTGCTGGGTTCAGGAGAGTTGATATTCTTTAAGGGAGTTGATAGATGAAGAACCTGATGGATGAATCGGGTTGATCAGGAGAAAGCACCAGGATACAGATAAAAACTCTCAGTGGGATACAGTTTTATTTTTCATGGACAAGTTCCCTTCGGGGGGACAGAAAAATGCCCATGGGTCGTGAGCTGGAGTCTCTTATGGGGGAGGCTTCAGGGGGTGCAGAAGGTGAGAAGATATATTTTTCAAAGGTGGAGGGGAGCGGGAGAGCGGGACTGTTAAAACCTGCCCCCCTTTTGGGATCAAAGGGGAAGCCTACTGTGCAGACCAAACTGTGGAGAAAAGTCTGCTTTTGACTTCAAAGACCAAGG
>NW_008477050.1:0-1513 GCF_000622305.1 Nannospalax galili
TGGAGTTACAGACAGTTGTTAGCTGCCATGTGGATGCTGAGAATTGAACCCAGGTCCTCCGCAGGAGCAGCCAGTGCTCTTAATTGCTAAGTCAACCCTCCAGTCCCAGAATTTCACTTTTCCACCACTGAAGATGAACTCCAGTTGGTAGAATCTGTTAGGTGTGTTCGCTGTCTCAATCGGAGTTGTTCTCACAAGGTTATTGTGTCAGATTCCATTTCTGATGTTGACAAGACTCTAGAATGTGACATTTACCACCAGTAGAATGAGGGCAAGAATAGAAGTCCTGGACAGAACAGAGATGGCATTCGAACCTGCAGGACTGACATCCTGTGTCCCTTATTCTTCTTTCCATCAGAGGAGGAGTTATTCCTAGTCACTGACAGACACTGCAGGTGGATGAATTCATTTGGAAATGTACCTAATGGGTCCTTTGGCTTAGCTGCAGAGGTAAGTGTATAAGATGGTATATTGTACAGTGGGAGAAACTGAGGCTTGGGGAAGACAGCTGACTCTCAAGTAATTACCCATTAAGAGGTGATTAGTGGGGACTTTGTGCTCGGGATTGGTTTGCCCATCTTCCTCCTCCTCCCCTATTCTGGTGTGATGACTGTTGGAATACACTTTTATGGCTTTCTCTTGTCTTCCTTCCAATTTCCTGGCTTTGTTGAGCTCATTATTATATTTTGATGAAATTCCAGCCTGACCACATGATTCACTGAGTCAAGATTTGCATCTTCTGCAAATCCCTTCCTAATCATCTCTCCCCAGTTCTGACAGCCGTATATACCCATAGCATCAGCCATGGCTCCAACTGCATATTATATTCTTTCTAGGACAATGAAAAACCATCCAGTGTCAAGGCTCCAGCTTGGACCAATTGTAATAGAATGTCTGGGAGTGAGGCTAGGACATCACTGCTTTTAAACTCAGATTTCCATGCATAGCCAGGGTGAGTCCCTGACAAGGAGAAAAATAGCTGGCTCTTGCTGGCATAACTTACATTCTTTCTTGGAGAAAACGTTTTCTTCATTATGTATGCTTATTTATTTATTTACGTATTTATTTGAGACAGTCTCACTACGTAGCCCTAGATCTCATTAAGTAGACCAGGCTTGCCTTGAACTCACAGAGGTCTGCCTCTGCCTTCTGAGTGTTAAGAGTAAAGGCATGTGCCACCACTCCCAACTGTACATTTGTTTTAACTGTTAAAACGTCAGTTTCCCTGACGTCATGACAATTGTCATGAAAGTCATGACGCCTCCTTTTTTTTCTTTTCCTTGATAGAGCACTTTTCTGTGTATCTTAGGCTAGCTTTAGTGTTTCGATATAGTCCAAGTCACCTTGAACTCACAACCATCCATTTTCGCCTCGAATACTAAATTTACACATGTGCATCACCACACGCAGCAGTGATGTCTTTCTGTCTGGAATTTTTGCCATGATGTTTATTGCAGAGCTGGACATGGTGACATTTGTAACTGTTGCCTGGCTGACAGACAGGGGCTGGGGA
>NW_008477051.1:0-1495 GCF_000622305.1 Nannospalax galili
TCTCTCTCTCTCTCTCTCTCTCTCTCTCTCTCTCTCTCTCTCTCAGCTATAAAGAAAGCTGGTTTAGTGTTCTATCCTGGGCCAGGTGCCTTTGAAGTCCCACTCCCTGTTGCCAGGTTCTTTGGCAAAGAATTATTAAGGTAGCTGGCTTCTGTTCCAGTAGTGGGAGCTGCCAAATAAACTCTTAAAAACCAGAAGAAGGCAATGTTCTCTAGCAGCACACAGGAGGCAGGTCTCCCCTCCTCCTTCAATACAAGTCTTTTATAAATCGTGGCTCCCAGATACCAAAAGCATAAACACAGCATGTCTGTGCTGGACTTTCTATTATCCAGTGCAAATTGGAAAAAGAAAGCATAACGCTTCTTAACCTCCTTTAAATTTTTCTTTTACAAATAATGTAACCAAATATTGGCATCCATTGAGGGATTCAGATGGGGATGCAGGAGCAGAAGGACAAGGCCCATCACCTACTGCAGGCACTTTCTGTTTGAAGCGCACACAGTGTGATTGGGGGAGGTGGCTTCTCAGGGTATTTATGATAACTGTGCTGAGGCAAAAACTCTGCAAAGATACCTTGACCATTGAAGAAAAGTCTATTAGTACATTTGGAAGAAGAATACCTCAGAGAAATAGAGGAACATTGCCCCCATATTTCTCAGAAACACATTTTCGTGTCTGCAAAGATCAGATTGAATTGCATTTTTATCATGATATAAATTGTGCAAACAATGAGAAAATATAACATTAAAATGATATAGGATTTGGTGCTGGTTGAATATATAGACCTGGATATTTAAAACCCTATTTTCGTGCTACATTGTATCTTTTGTTTCTATATACTGTCTCAAGCTGATGTCCTGATTTCCCTGTGGAATTTTCCAAAACAATGTTTTCATTTACCTGCCACATTGCATAGTTTTTCCATAATACCAATATTATTTTGTTTCTCTGTGAGCTGGGTTCTGGCTCATAAGAGGCGGAGGGACATTTGTGAAGCCTGGGTAAATATTAAATATCAGTTATGAGCAAGAGTGAGAGAGCAAGTGAGAAAGAGGAGAGAGAGGGAGGTTGCACAAAGGCATTTGTGGGCAGCCTTCAGGTTCTTTGATAGTTTATGAGAACAGAAAATTGACAGATTCTCCTAGGCAGATGCTAACCTGGCCATCCTGCAGATGTTAATTTTCAAATAGAGTGGAGTAAGGGGACACACAAATAAGAAAATCCCTGGTATGAACTGTGGGAATGCCATTTAAGGTTATATTTAATTTTTGAATTCAATTTAAACTGTCTCCTGAAAAAAATGTATGAATAGCATTGGTTTTGAGGAATTTTAGAAACATGATTACAGATAAAGTGAGGACTGGAAAATTACAGTACACAACACACAGGGACATTTCAGATTCAGTTATGAGGTTTATTTTAGGTGTATGTGTGTATTGTCTGTATGTGTGTGAGTTTACCTGTGTTGCCTGCAGAGGTCAGAAGAAGTCATTGG
>NW_008477052.1:0-1516 GCF_000622305.1 Nannospalax galili
ACTCAGGCCTCATGCACCACGCAAACGTGAGTCCCCTCTACAGACATGATATACACATACATACATAATAGTAATAAAATTTCTAATTTCAAAACATGAGGAAAGTGACAAACAGAATCACTCAATGTTGACCTCTGGCCTCCAAAAACACATAGAGATTTTTATACATACCTGCATCAGATGAATACAAACACATGCACACTCTGAGAATCGGCTTGTGCTGAACTATGGACCTGGAAAGAACATATCATTCTCAGAAAGCTCAAATTCCTCCCACTCCAACAAACAACAGAGTCCTCATAGACCACGAAGAGTTCGGCAGGTACTGGAAAAATGCAGCAGCCTTGGCTCCACAGCAATATTGCCCAGAGTTTGAACCCTTCTCTGAAGTGGTTTGGGTTCCCCACTTCTTTCCTATCTCAACTCACTGCTTTGTAGGAATGATTCCTTTTCTGCCTACATGTGGGCACATGACAGAACTTTCCAGGTCCCCACTTCCTCTGGAGAAATCACTCCTGACTCTCACCTAACTTGACCTACACATGCACCATGGCCTTCATCATAAGCAACACCCAAGTTCCCCTTAATAATCAGTAAGGCCTTTACAAGTTCTCACCTAGGAGCTCTGCTCACCTGACCCCATTGCTGTGGCACAATGGTCATCATGTGCTTGGGGACACAGGAGCGGGTCGACACGGATTACCATTTTATGCTTATCCTACCTTGTCAGCCGAATTACCCATAGGCATATAACATATCTGAAGGACCCATAATGCCCTTAATGATAAAGGTCATCCTCTTGCTATAGGATTCAAAACACACTGTGCCTCTGTTAAATGCACAAATGAAGAGATAAAGCAACAGTGATCAGTCAGGAAAAGGAAAGCTGAGAAAATTCCTTTCACGATTGAGGTTTATGAAGAAAAAGGGCTTTGGGACCATGGTCCCACCTACAGGTGTGAGGAAGGACATTAGGCAAAAATGGTACAATACACGGGAAAGCCAAACATGATAGGGCCTTAAGGAGAAGGAAATGCTTCACTTTAAAACCTGGAGAGAGAACTGGAGAGATGACTCAGAGGTTACCAGGGTGTACTGCTCTTACACAGGACCTGTGTTCAATTCACACCAGTCACATTATGTTAAGAAAATAGTTAACTCCAGTTCCAGGAGGAACTCTTATCTTCTGACCACAGTGGACACTTGCACTCATGAGTGAACACACATAAGTACAGTCATGTACAAAAATAATACAATAAATGTTTTAAAAAACCGAAACAATCCACAACCAGGAGAGGAACTTCATGAGGAGCTTCATTTAGACTAAGTGACATGGGGAGGGGGATGAGGGGACCGAAAGAAAGGGATGGTGGTCAGAGGTCAGAGGAGCCTCTTCAAGGAACTACTACACAGCAATCCTCAGAGGACAAAGAAAATTCCCGACCAATCCCAAGAACATGGAAATACCAGACATTTAAGTTTCACATCGTTCGATTTAGGACTGCGTAACTTATAG
>NW_008477053.1:0-1516 GCF_000622305.1 Nannospalax galili
CAAAAGAAATTATTCCTGATAAACATAGACACAAAAATTTTAAACACAAATTGAATTCATGGGGGAATTAGGAAGATCATACTCCATGGCCAATTTGGTTTTATCTCAAGGATTCAAGGTTGATTCAGCATATATGTCTAATATATTATGTATAATATAGCACCTGAATAAAACTTAAAGATAGAAATCACACTATCATCTCAATAGTTGCAGAAAAGGAAAAATTCAACATTCTTTAATATAAAAGCCCTGAATATCCTAAGGATAAAAGGAACATATCTTAACACAATAAATGCTATATATAATAAACCTATAGCTAACAGCTAGAATATTTATTTTTTTCTGGATATAGAGGAAAACTTTGAACACTTAGGCCCCAGATAGTGATACTGTTTCACAAGGTTGTGGAACCTTTAAGAGGCAGAGTGGAAGAAGTGGATCATTGAAGCAGGCCTTAAGCCTGGCCCTACTTTCTATCCAGTCTCTGCTTCCTGACTGAAGACACAACATGATCTCACATGCCTGCCACTTAATTTTCTCCTCCATGATGTGATGCCTCCCTTAGTAAACCATGAAACAAAGTTTCCTTTATTTAGTTGCTTTTGTCAAGTATTTTCTCACAGCAATGAGAAAAGTAACACAGAACACTGGCCCAGTGAATAAGACCACTGCTATGATAAATGTGATTATGGTTCTTAGGACTTTGGAACCAGTTTGTGGGAAGAATATGGAAGAGTTTGGAGCTGTGACCTAGAGAAGCACTAGAGTGCTGTAATCAGTGCTTAATGGACCATCTGTTGTGAGTCTGGAAGACCAGAATGCTGAGAGAAATGTACACATTGGAATCCTGGCTCATGAAGTTTCAGAGAACAAGGAATCTTTCAGAAAATGGGAAAGAGGCCAGTCATGTGTTAATTTGGCCAAGAATTTGGCTTCATTCTGCCTATGTGTTAAGAACTTGAGTGAAGCTAAATTCAAAGTATTGAACCAGTTTGTCTGCCAGAGGAAATTTCAAGGCAGTACACCATCAAGATTATGGCCTAGCTACTGCTCACCACTTTTATGCATATCTACAGTTATGGAGAAAAAATAAGAAGTGGAGAAGAAGATATGAAGAGTGTATAGTTTAGGTGGGGTGGTATGTGCCTGTGATCCCAGCACTTGGGAAGTGGCAGCAGGAAAATCATGAGATCAAGGCCATCCTTGGCTGCTTAGTGAGTCTGGGGCCAGCCTGGGCTACATGAGATGAAAGAAAGGAAGGAAGGGAGAAAGGAAGGGAGGGAGGGAGCAAGGGAAAAAGAAAGGGAGAGAGGAGCAGTATGGCAAAAAAAGTGTGATCAAGCTTAAAGGTGCAGACAAGGCAGGTATAGCTGTAATTATTAGAAATTAGCACCATTAAACAGAAATCTAATGCTTTGGCTTTGGACTGAGGCAATAGAAAAAAAAATGCTATCAGGTGCTCCGGCCTGCAGGGCGGGAGATGGAGACTTGAACTCCCAGGGACCTGGAATGATGG
>NW_008477054.1:0-1517 GCF_000622305.1 Nannospalax galili
CCTCCTCCCTGGCTCTTACAATCTTTCCACCCCCTCTTCCACAATACTCCCTGACCCTTGGGTGGGTGAGGTTTAATACTGTTTATTTTTATTGAGTGTTGCTCATCATTTCATATAAAATATTTTAATCAAATCTCACCTCTCTCCCCCATCTGCACCCCTGTGACTTCTCCTCTCCACCAAATTTCACACATTCTGTCATATATGCTCAGACCTATCCAGTCAAGCTTTGGTACCCAGATGTCCCTCAGTGCAAGTTCATTCACTGAAGTCTGGTCAGCCTATCTACAGTCATTTCCTTAAAGAAGTTTGATTCTACGTCACTCCCCAGTAATCAGTTGCAAATAGTTCCTCAGCTAAGGTTGCCCATTTCCCTAGTTCCATGCTGAATTTTTATCTGATTGAATCGGCGTAGGTCTTGTACATGCTTTGACCATTGTTACAAATTCAAATGAGCAAGTACCCAGAAGCCCAGAAATCTGTTTCCTTATGTTCATGTACCAACCATGGGTCTTACAATCTTTGCTCCCCCTCTTCTGAAATAGTCCTTGACCGTTGGTTGGGTGAGGTCTAATATACGAATCCTATCCAGAAACACACAGTCTACATGCTGTTTCTCTTGCCTGAAGCTTTTTTCCCCCCTGCTTATAACATGAGTGTTTTCACTTGTCTCTTAGAACCTGGTTATAACATATGCTTGATATCTTAATCTGAGAAATACAGTAATTCCTTCATCTTTGTTCTGATATTTCCATTACGTTTCTAAGTGATATGACTTCTCTTGTTCTTCATATGTAATTTTCTATTTTAGTCCAGATATTTTGAATATTGTTTGCATCACTCCGACCCTTAGATCAGAAAATGTATACTAATCTTGCTGTAGTTGGGATCTGAAATGTAGTTACCGTATGACTTCTGAAGAAACATGAACAAGCATTTAGTAAACTCAGAGAAGGCACTAATGACAAACAGAAGCAAGCCCACCTAGGTCTAGCTTAATGAACCTCTGAGATTATTAGAGTCACTTACTGGAGTACTAGTGATCTCCTCTAAACACATGGGTGACTCAGAGGCAACTGTATTACCAAGAAGTCCACCCCAGCATTAGTGACGACTGATGAGAGCTGTGTCCCTAGAGCTCCCTGAGTGACTTACAGTCAGTTCAATATTTGGTAACTTGACTCCCTTTCCCCAGCAGTCGTTTACTGAATTTATAACCTTGGGGAGAAGAACTATGAATGTTACAGTTTTCTGATCCTTGTAAAGTTCATTAGCTTCCTGATTCTTATGAGCCTTTCTCTTCTACCCAGGAAGGAATGCTTCAACTTGGAGGGAGTAGATACCTACTGAGCACTCCCAAAGGTCCACGTGTTAAGGTTGGTCCCCTCTTAGTGCTGCTGGGAGGTAGTAGAAGAAGACCTACTGGGAAGCCTCAAGGCCATGGAGAACAAGAAAGAGAGTGTGAGATCCCAGCCCTTTTTTCTTTTCACTTTCCTTCGCAGCCATCAGCTGAACAC
>NW_008477055.1:0-1515 GCF_000622305.1 Nannospalax galili
TTTTTTGGTCTTTTTAAAAATTAACAAAATACTATATATTTTTAGGTTCTTCATAGAATAAATTTCTAAAAACAGAATTTTTCTTAGAAAAAGTATGTTAACATGTATATTTGGTAGAATCAACTTATTTCTTTATTTATTTATTTGGTCTTTATGAGATAGGGTCTCCCTGTAGCCCCAGCTGGCTGGGCACTCACTCTGTAGGACAGGCTGGCCTGAAACTCACAGAGCTCCATCTGCCTCTGGGTCCCGAGTGCTGGAACTAAAGGCACGTCCCACCACACCCAGCCTATCAACTTGCCCTTTTAAAATGTGGTGCCAATTTTCATTCCCAATAATATTTTGAGAGGATCTACATTTCTGATGTCTTGAGATATTTTGATAATCTGACAGGTGAAAATGTATCTTCTTACTGGTCTAATCCGTTTCTCTGTAAGAGAAGATAGTCATGCTTTCACATGATTACGAGCCACTGTGCTCAAACTCCTTTCCCCACTCTTATGAACTTTTCTAAACTGACTTTCAAGACCCCTAAGAATAATCAGTGTTTCACATGTATTAATGAAATTAGCTGGCTTCTATTTGTTCATTTTCATATTCATTTTTGAGTCAAAGTTGACAGGATTATGTGACATTTTGTTTAATAGATTAGATATTGGTGGCTAAATATGTAAATATTTTAATAGATTAGATCATTTTGATAAAATCTTATAAAACCTGAAGGAAACTACCCAAAATACTAAAGCTTAGATGGTTGAGTAAATAATTAAAATAATTCAGTATGGAAAGCTAGGTAAGCGTTGTAAATCTTGAGATTTGGTTTACAAACACACTTGGATCTCTGTGGGGATGTATCAAAGACAGAATTTCACTGTGGGGGACTAGCATTCATAAGGGGGCTGTTGCTCCATAAGGGTGTGACTCTAAAGTTAGGACAAGTCTGAGTGTGCGTGGTCTCACTTTAAAAGAGGGAAGGATGACTAGAGGCTGCCTAGAGCTTCGTGACCACCAGGGTATTGTGGCCTCAGGAAAGCAGACGGAAGTGGACTGGGCCTGAGGTGTTGGGGGAGTTCTTCCCAGTCCCCTCTAGGTTTGAGATGCTGTTTTGTCTAGGTTTGCTACTTATCAGGGGTCTTGGTCAAAAGGCTTAAGTCTTATTTTGCTTGGGTTTTTGGAGGGGTTGGGGTAGCAAAATCCATGTTGCTAAATCCCACTTTCTGGTTTGAAATAATTTAGTATCTGACAGGAGCAAAGCTAAAAGAGATACTTCCTGGTATAAACTGAGTCCAGTATCTTTCTTTGGTATGCAGTGAACTGTAAATATCCCCTAAATACTCACATGTTGAAGGCTTGATCCCCCAGTGCACAGGGTTGAGGGCTGGTGGCTTTGGGAGGTGATCAGATCCTAAGGGCTCTGACCCACCACGATTCATAACTTAGTGGTTTATTGGAGACTGGGGAAACTTTAGCAGGTGAGGTAAAATAGGTCATTGTGGGCATGGCTTTGAAGGGGGA
>NW_008477056.1:0-1517 GCF_000622305.1 Nannospalax galili
AAATTTTAAATTGAGACTTGCTTGGGGCTGGAGGAATAGCTCAGTGGTTAAGAATACTGGTTGCTCTTACAGAGAACCCATATTCAGTTCCAATCACGCACAGGCAACAAACAACCATCCATAATTCCAGTTCCAGGGGATCTAATGACTCTTCTGATCTCCACAGGCATTCCATGCCATAGGTTCTCTTACATACATACAAGCAGACACACTCATACAGATAAAATAAAACTAAATACATCAAAAAACTTTTAAAGTTGAGACGTGGATTATTAGATTATTTAAAAGCTAGAAAAATATTAACAAGGGTAACTATACCAATTATTCAGTTTTTAGATATATAGAACATTTAAAGGCCAGCCAACATATTTCATTTTTTAATTAAATCAGTATCTTTTTCAAAGTCACTTTAGTCTTAAATTTTCTCATAAATACAATCTGGTTAATAGTACTAACTAAGGTTTGCTGAGATTTCACTGCCTCAGACACTATGCTAAACATGTACATTGTCACATTTAAACCTATGACTTCACAGAAGCAAGAATTCCTATCTCTATTTCAAGCTAAAGAAACTGCAATTTGTAAACATATAAACATTGGCTCAAAAACTCGTAGACAGTGAGGAAGTGAGTCATGACTCTAGGGTTTCTGGCTTAAATGTCCATGTGCCCAAACTAGCACCCTATGCTAGTCACCCATCTGAAAGTTCACTATTACTATGTAAATCAATATAAATTTTAGTCTTAGAAATTCCACTTGTAAGAGTCTATAGTTGCTTTTAATGTAAAGGTTGTAACTTTACTGAGGTAAGCTTTGCAGAAGTGACTTGAGTATCTTTATATATTGTCCATATCAGAGTACAGTTTTCCACCTAAGCCATGGTCCTAATGTGTGCAAAACTTCTATGTATTTCCTCTTTTTTTGTCAAGGTTGTCCTACAGCAATAATCTCACTGGCCCAGTCTAATCTACTACATCTAAGAAATGAGGGAGTGATTTATGGACCCTGCAGAATGATATTCTTTATGCTCTATTTTTTTGTGGTCAGTAGGGGTGGAGAAATTTTATAATCAATTATATGTATTTTTAAAAAAAACCTGTAACAACTATCTAATTGGACTTAAAGTCCACTCATTGAGAGGGAATTCAAGTGTAGTGCTGTAAACATAGCCAAATACACATGGCTGGAGAAGATCATAGATTTTAGAGAAAAACCTATGTCTGTGTCTGTCGCATCCCTGGACAAACAAAATTTCTTATGTATGCTAAATATGTATCCTTTTATTTATAGACAAGTATTCCTCTCACCACTCATCAAAGAAGCTTAATTTTGCAACAGATGGAACAAATACTGAGTTCCACAACTGGTCAAACCCAGAGACTGCCTGTGAGATGCCCAGATATAAGCAGCACATCTATAATGCAATGTCGACACCTAAGACAGAATATTAACATGTCTTTCAACTTTCACCAGCAAAACTTCCTCATGCAACAAATGGTGATTAACACAGAAAGCCA
>NW_008477057.1:0-1517 GCF_000622305.1 Nannospalax galili
TCCTCCCGCGTCGTTCTTGCCGGCGAGACGGAAAGCGGTCGGGGACAAATGGGGATGGTCACAGGAGGCTAGGCTTCACACCTGACTGAGGTGTGTTATTGGTAAATGGATGCTGGGGAGGGGGAGTCATTCTTTTCAGGGGTGAAGCCACTGGTTATGTGTTCATGCTTCAGTAAGTAACACCAAACCCGTGTTCATGCAAGCAAAACCCCAGTGGGTTTAAAAAACAGAGGGACCATGTCAGAAAGAAAAAGGGTTCCGAAAGGAATGTGAGGGGGATAAGAGAAGAAAACGTGGGGTTCGTATGTTTAAAATATAGATCATCCCTTTTTAAAAGGAGAAAAAATAACTTCAAGGAAAAAAGCAGTAGGAGCAAAGAAGGAAGGTTTAAAGCTCACTCCCAGGAGACCACAAATGATCCGTTTTGTGTCACATCCCCTGACCTTTTCAGTTAACACGCAAAGGGAAGGCTTTCTGAAACATTTGCATAATTTGGACTTTCTCACAATGTACTCATACATGGAGCTGTGTATGCAGTCTCCTGCCTCTCATGCTTTGTTATCAACCCAAATCTCTATCTAGGAGAGTGTGTTTTAGTAATATAATGACTCATATATCACCTTTAAACTATCTTGAGTGCTCTTACCAAAGGAGAGCAATTATCAATAGTCCCATTACCAGTTGAGCTAAAGGATATCCTGAGACCAACAGGATATGTGAGACTGCTATACATGGGTTTCTAAGAGATGGAGCTTGTGGAATCAAAAATCTGCTCCCTGATGCCCAGTACACTGACTGCTCCAGCACAGGGTCACAGGCCATATGGACAGCAGTGGCAATCAAGCTACCCACCTAAATTATCTTGACAGAGACGGAGTAGCTCAAAGCAGCCAGTGAGCTGTATTAAGGGCACTATGGCTGGTGGTCATCAATAAGTCCTCTAATTCATGTGTGCACCAATAATTTGGTTATGGACAAGGGAGAGTGGGTACTGAAGACATCTACTATTACTGAGTTTGTGCTACTCTGTGCCTTGAAGTCTAGAAGCACTATTATATGAAATTGTGTTCGTCGGAGTTTGGTTCATGATTGTAATGCCTTCTTAGTTTACAGTTTCCTCGATCACAATGAAGTATTGTTCCTTATCTCTTCTAATTAACTTTAATTTGAAATCTATTTTCTCAGATATTAGAAGAACAATGCCTGGTTGTTTCTTAGTGCCTTTTTCTTGGACTATGTCTTTTTCCATCCTTTCACTCTAAGGTAGTGCTTATCCTTGGAGGTAAGATGAATTTCTTATAGACAACAAAATATTTTGCTTCTAATTTTCTCGTTTTATTTACTTTTATTTTATGTGCATGAGTATTTTGCTCTGTGTGCCATGTGCATGCAATACCTACAGAAGACAGAAGAGGGCATCAGATGCCCTGGAACTGGAGTTACAGATTGTTATTGTCAGGCAGGTGGGTGCTGGAAAACTGGTTCCTCTGCAAAAGGAGGTGATTTTTTTTTTTTTT
>NW_008477058.1:0-1517 GCF_000622305.1 Nannospalax galili
TCTGTATTTTCACATCCAGGGGTATTGTTAAAGGAAGTTAATGCGGAGGCCTGGCATGAGAGGTTCCTGAGCAGACAAAGCTAGCTATGTCTTATAAGAGACCTTAACCTTGCTTGCTTTTCAAACATAAGGAGAATTTCACTTGATCTATGTCTTATACATGTGCCTGTATTAGAGAAACTGAAACAAACTCAGCCAATCAGAAGCCACCAACTACTTACTTGGGACTTTCCAGCAGATCAGACTAAAAAGGGACATGAAATAACTGTAACCAGTGAAATGCATTTCCCCCACTTTGCTTCTTATGTCTTTTTGCAGCCTTCCCCTGTGTCCCACAGGAAGGCTCTCTGAGCACCTCTGCCCTGAAGCTGCCTCATCTATTAACTACTGCTTGCTCAAATAAAGTCTTTAAAATTTTTATTGTGCCTCAGTTTACCTTTAAATCATGTTTTCCGTTCATCAAACTTTTCAAAGTAGGGGTTTTTAAAACATTTTCATTTGAAAATTATATGCAAAGCAAATGTCCTACCAAGTTTATCAAAACAAAGTATGAGTAGTTATTTTTTTCAAACTTTTCTTCATTGTCTATTTTAGGATGATCCTATGTTATATTTATCATCAGAAAGAAAAACACCATTCTGAAAACATGTCCTTTTCTCTGATTACAGCATGTAATTTATAGAACCTGGTCTCCAAGCAGAAAAGAGCACTTCATGCTTTTCTACTCCCTCAAGACATCCATGGTCTGTCGATATGTATTGTAACCAAGTGGCCTTTGACAATTGGGTTTGTCTGCAGGAGCATGGCAGCCTTCCCACTCTGGCCCATGGAGCCAAGCTGCATCAGGGTTCAATAATGTCTGCAGTGTGCTGGTTAGTTTTTGTCAACTTAACACAGAGTAGATTCACCTGAGAAGAAGGAACTTTAAATGAGGAATTTCCTCCATCAGACTGGACTGTGGGCATGTCTGAAAGGCGTTTTCATAATTGGTAGTTGATGTAGGAAGGTCCAGCCCACTATAGAACTTAGCATCCCTGGGCAGGTAGACCTTGGCTGTATAAGAAAAGTAGTTGAGCAAGCTGGGTGAGCAAACCAGTAAAGAGAGTTCCTCCTGGGTCTCTGGTTCAGTTCCTGCCTCCAGCTTCCTGCCTTGAGTTCCTGCCCTGACTTCCCTCAGATGGATTGTGATCTGGGAGTTGTAAGATAAACACTTTCCTCCCCAAGGTGGTTTTGGTCAGTATTTTATCACAGCAACAGAAAGCAAACTTAGAACAACCAGTAAATAAATTATTTAGTTCAAGTATATTTCGATCAAAGTTCTTTCCAAAATTCTTGAATCATGTCTGTCTAACTAAATACAACAACAACAACAAAACCCTTTTCTTTTCGCAGTATCAACTCAGGCATTTGTGGCTGGTAGGTAAGTGCAAAGTCACTGGGCTACCTCCCTACACCACAGTACCTCTAATGTATCTTAAGATGCTAAGCAAGTTCAAGTAAATAATTATCAAAAAAAA
>NW_008477059.1:0-1514 GCF_000622305.1 Nannospalax galili
TGTGTGTGTGTGTGTGTGTGTGTGTAACATGAGCTATGCAAAAACAATAAAATAAAGTGGGAGTGAGCTTGCCAGTCACTGAAAAGTGTCTGTAGAGCCAGGCAGGTAGGAGGAAGAGGACAGGACAGCGTGGGCGTCACCGCACTCTGCTCTTTAGCTTGGCCAGGGCAGCTGCAGGCAGTATGACCCACCAGATGTAAGGAGGAGACTCTTCCTGTTCTTCCCCAGCTGAAGGATGATGAACAGACCCTGGAAGGTTCTATACCTCCTGTGGGCCGTTCTGGTGGCCCTGATGGCCTTCAGCTACCAAAAAAGGAAGACAACGTTTATAAAAGTTGAGGAAGTAAATGCAGTAGAGACTTTGGTGAAGAAAGCCTTGCAGTACGTCACAGACGCATACAATGAGAAAAGTGAGGACATGTACAACTTCAGGATTCTCCGCATCCTAAAGATCGAGAAGCAGGTCAGTGTGTGGTTTCCCTGTCTCTCCTTCACATGGTTAATATGGAGCTCCAATGCTCTGGTAAAGTCCTACTCCACTGTGATATAGCCTCCTGTAAAATGGGCGGTTTGGTTTTAGTTTTGGTAAGGTCTCTCTGTGTAACCTAGGTTGTTCTCAACCTTCAGTTCTCCTGCCCTAGCCTTCCCAGTACTGTGAGTACAGCCATGTGCTACCACGCTGAACTGAAAGTGGGCATTTTAGGAGACACGTACCTTCACTAGACTAGATGAAGCTGTCCTTTCAATGATAACCAAGATCAAAGCCAATAGGCCACATGCCCAAGGCCATCTCTACTGGCCGCCTACTTTTGTAAGTAGTGTCATTGGAACTAGTCATGCCGGGTCCATCTGGGATTGTTGTCATGTTACCATGGGCAAGTTGAGAAATTACAACACAGGCCACACAGCCTACAGAGCCTTACCTGTTTACTGTTTACTATCTAGCCTCCATAGAAAACCTATATACAGTCCTTCCTGGAAAAATTGGCCTTTTCTGTGCTGTCCAAGGAGTAGATCAGCCCTTGAAGAAAGAGAGGATTTTGGTAGTCTCACTGAATGACTACAAAAAGCTTGGAGTCAGACAGGAAGGAAACCAAAACTTGCCAAGCCTGGGGTATGGTGTAAGGGAGTCTCCTCATGTAGGAGCCACACTGGGTAGAAGGGATTGAGCTCCACTTCCTTCCCCCTCGCTGCCCACAGGTGACTGACCATATAGAGTATCACATCAGTGTGGATATGCAGAGGACCACATGCCTGAAGAACGAGACGAGCAGCTGTGAGATCCAGGAAGGCGCGCTTTACAAGGTGCTGGGCAAGCACATTCCCACAGACAGATGACATTTTTCGTGGGATCCTCTGTGGTTTGGGGATGAGGGAAGGTAGACTCATGAATGATGTCTCCTCTTTCAAAGAGGAAAAGTGGAGATGGAAATGGCTGAGGCTAGATGAAGGGGCCCAAAGGGAGCTGTTGGTGGCTTAACTGCAGGAAGACACCCTGGACCAAGGGAAACAGT
>NW_008477060.1:0-1517 GCF_000622305.1 Nannospalax galili
AAGGTCTGCCGGTCATATAAAAAACCTGAATTCTGATTCTTAGGACCCCAAAAGAAAAAGGAAAGCCCCCAACCCTATTGCACATTGAGCTCTGAGCAGCAATCGGTGACTATGTTCCATGCTCAAGCTGCTCAAAGGGGAGGAGGAAATTCACCCATGAAACGGCAGGGCTGAGACCAGGACTGGGGCAGTCAGCAGCCTCCAGGCAGCACACTGAGCCCAAGTTCTTAACCACTGAAAACTGAGGGTTTGAAATCTGCGGTGTACTAAGAACAGCACTGCAGTGGAACGCCTCAAGTCCAGGTCAACTGCTGACCTCATTAAATCCATTTCCCACTCTAAGAACTTCCAGTGCACAGGAGGAAAATCCTTTCCAAAGTCAAGTTGCTGTTTATTTCAAACTCTGTGCTTTCTTCGTAGCCCAGTGTTAGTCATCCAATCAAACACGATAAAGACTCAAATGAAAGGGAACAAAAGGAAGCCCCAATGGTCAATGAAGTAATCAGTGGAACCAGAGGCTTGGCCTGATGTTGGAGCAATCAGGCAGGACTTTAAATAGCCCTTGAAAATAGGCTGGATTTATCAGAAGCAGGAGCCAGTGGTAATTACTAGTAGAAAACGAAGCTGTTTTTAAAAGTCAACTGCATACACTGGTAAAAAAGAAACAGCCACAAAAATGAAGATTTATTCATTGATCTTACCTGCAGGCCATAATTCTGAGAAAAAAATCAATCAACTATAAAGTCAGTACGTAAAAGAGAAAGAGGAAAAACACAGAAGAGAGACAGGGAATGAAGGAGGAGGAGGAGAAAGACAGTAGGCAGAGGGTCTGTCTAAAGAGGTGATGGTTGGGAAACTTTTCAATTAAGCAAAGAAATGTTGGGCCAGAAGGTGACTCAGTAGGTAAAGCATTTACTACAAAGTCCCAATGACTTGACTTTGATCCCCAGAACCCATATAAAGATGGAAGGAGAGAACCACCCCCACAAAGTTGCCCTGTGACCGCAGTACTTGAGCCTACGTGCCATGGCAATTATGATAAAATTAAAAGATTTTAAAAAGCCACAGACCTTACAAGCTCAGAGGACAAACATGTCTAGCCATACCCAAACTACTTAAGACAGAAAAAACTAAACAAACAAACAAACAAACAATAAAACCACTCGGAGGATGTAGACATGGAGAAACATCTCACAAAAGGTACAGAGAGGATTACAAACCAGGAGACGGCAGAACAGCTTTAAAGTAAACAGAGAAACTGTGTATCTAGTGAGTGATGCTCTTACAGTTACAAACAAAATACAGATTTTCCTTTCCTACCAACAGACACAGAGCGTGTTCTTTGCCAGCAGTTCTGGGCAGACGGTGCTGAAGGGTGCTCTTCAGGAGAAAGCCTTAGATTTACAACAAAGTAGAGTACAAAAAAATAATGAAAACAAAAGGAAATTAAGGGTTTTTCCACTTTTAGTCACGTTAGAAGAAAGTTGAAGCAAAACCAAGAAATAATGCATTGCACA
>NW_008477061.1:0-1517 GCF_000622305.1 Nannospalax galili
CAAATTAGCTTTGGTCAGTGTTTTTATCACAGCAATAGAAAGCTAACCAGGAAAGCCTCAACAATGAATATCCTCCTATCTGGGCTTCCCACACCACAGACTCCTTCCTCATGGTAAGCCCTGTTGTCTATCATCAGTCACCCCATCCCCTCAATATTAAAAAAAATATTTTTTACATTTTTCTAGCATGTTTGTGTGTGCAGGTATGTACCATAGCATGGGTATGGAGGTCAGAGAACAGCTTGCAGGACTTGGTTCTGTCCATCATGTGGGTTCCAGGTATTGAACTCAGATCATCAGGCTTGGCAGCAAGCACCTCTACCAGCTGGGCCATCTTGCCAGCCTCCACCCCCTTTCTTGTTAGACAAGTTCTGAATTTTATTTTGGTCCTTACTATTCCACATACTCAGGGGAAGTCAGTTCCCTCCCTACACACAGCTGGGAGGAGATAGGGTAAATCAAATCAGTCACAAGGATTTTAAGCCATGTGATATGTCATGTGATACAACATGGGAATTGAAGGAGCCTTACCAAATGTCCCCAGAGAAAGTTTCCTTCACTTTTACATGTGGACTTGGATTGTCTAGAAGACTGTGATATTTCGATTTCTTTCAGTTGTCTGTTAATCTTCCATGGTAAGCCCAAAGATTCAGAGAAAACCCAACTCAGTTACTGTATTAGTCAGCTCCACCTTACTATAACTAAATACTTGAAGCTATTACTTTCTAAAGAGAAAAGATTTATTTTGGCTCAGAGTTCCAGGAAGTTCAAATCCAAGATTGATTGGCTCCATCCCTTTGGAACTCTGGGAAGGTGGCACGTCATAGCTAAGTGTTTGGAAAACAAACTTTACATCATGAGCCAGGAAGCAGAGTGACTGAGAGGTTGAGGTCTCACAGTCTCCTCTAAGGACATGTCCCCAAAGGTCAAAAGCCCTCCCAAAGGGTCCACCAGCTACCATAGCACCTCCTATTGAAGAGGGAGCAAACCTTCAACACATGGACCTTTAGGCACTCTCACACAAATCAGAGCAGGTCCCTCAGTTGCTGACCAGCTGAACCAGTCAGCTCTGGACATGACTGAAGTTTACCATATCATATAATGTAATTCACACTATTTAAGTGCCTTGTCATTGTATATTATGTGCAGTTGTAAATATCCTAATTGAAATACATTTGTGTTAAAGGATGACGTAAGATTTTAGAGTTAAGGTGAGGACTAGTCATTAATATGACATGATGCTCTGAAAATCATAGCCATTGAAAGCTTAGTGTAGACAATCAAGAGTGGTCAGTTATATAGCAGGAATAGTTTATTATTTGAGGATGATACTTCAAGAACTTTTAAAGAGAATAGAGGAATTATTAGATCAATAATAATTCAGAAATAAATACACAAGTCAGTAATAGTCTTTTTCATTTTATTTTCTTTAGACAGGGTCTCATGTCGCCCAGGCTGGCCTTCAACTCACTATGTAGCTAAGGATGACCTTGAACTCCTGATCCTCCTGCCTCCAC
>NW_008477062.1:0-1517 GCF_000622305.1 Nannospalax galili
AAAAAATAACCCTCTGTCAACTATTAAGATATTTTTTCCCATTCTGTAGATGTGTCTCTCCACTTGAATGACTGTGTCATTTACTATCAAAAACTTTTAGTTTCATGAGGTCCCAGTTGTTTGTTTTAATACCTGTACCCTCATAGTCTTGTTTATATAGTCCTTTGTTGGGTTAAATGGGGTAGGGAATGGACAGGCAGGACAGAGGAGGGAGCGTAGGGAGGGTAAGTAGCACTAAAGGCCTTTAGGAAAAGCCTTATGGAAACCTAAAACTATAGAAGCAAGTTAAAATATATACATTTACATTATAAAAGAGATTAAAAGGAATTACCATATAACATGGTGAAATGCACCAGAGCCTAGGTCATAAATGTGCTTGTCACAACTTTGCTCAAGTCATGCCTGATGACCTCCTGTTGCCTGAACAAAATCATGTGAACAACACAAAGTCATTAAAAACGCCAAGTGAACCTCTCTTACCTAATAGTTGTTTGTCCTGAGCACGTGGCTTAATACCTCTAAGATGCTGGGTTCATCCTCATAATTGCAAATAGCCATTATGAGATGAGTGGATGTGTTAGTGTTCTTGGAACTGAGACTTAGAAGAAGTGGCCTAGATTAGCCACTGTCTATAAGTTCTGACTACAGATGTCCCTCTTATTTGCAGATAATGCATTCCAGGACACCAGGTGCTGCCCAAGACTACGTGTAGTAATTTATATCCTAGAGGCAAATTTATGGTTCTATGGTTTTTCAGCTTTGAACGGTAATCCATAAAATGCATGGGAATATATATCCACATATTACAGAATGTTAAAGAACAGTCAAATTTAGTTTAACCTTACGTTCAGATATAGTCGGTATATTGGATTCCTATGAATGCTTACGAAGGACATGGTGGCAGACATCTGAAATGCCGACTTCTTGGAATCAGATAGGAGAATCCCAAGTTCAGGTGACCATGAGCTACGCAGTGAAACTGTCTCAACTACAAAAAGATATAAATATAATACCATATTATAACTAATTCCATCCTTTGCCTCCCTTAAATCCTGTTCTTCATCTATTTTATCTTTTTCCTTTTATTTATAACAGAAACAGAATAAGGCTAAGGACACAAATTTTAAAGCTGCTTTCTATTAAGCAATACTGGGAACTTTCCTTCAGTATATCTGGATCTAATGGAGAGCTTCTGTACAAAACTTCATTACCAAGACAGGGCAGAAAGATTTTAAGAGTCAGGGTTGGTCCACACACATAGGGAAACAGAAGCCTTCAGGTCACTGGAAGCTTGCTCGTTTGAACTTGCTGCAACTGTAATGGTGTGCACAAGACCTGTGGCAACTCAATCACACAAGGTATGAAGAGAGGAAAATGGGCAGTGGGCCCCGGTCCAAGCCAGGGAACTGTGCAACTGATTACTGCTGGGTGAGGGAGAATAAATCTTATTTAAGATTTCTAGAAAGGCTGACTAGACTCCAGTGGATGAACTTGCAATAAAGGACATCTGGGTACAA
>NW_008477063.1:0-1517 GCF_000622305.1 Nannospalax galili
ACACATGGTGACTATAGTTAATAATCATATGCAAATTCTTGAAAACTGCTAAGAAATTTCCACTATAAAAAGGCAAGCATATTAAAAAATCCATTCATTACATAGTTTATTCAGCCATTCTATAATGTATGTAAATAATAACACTGTGGTATACAATATATGTATATAAGTATATACAATATAATATATACAGACTAAAGAGAATAGACCAAAGGAAGAAAGGAATCAAACACAGCTTATAAGATTCTTGACTTAAAGAATAAGCGTAGCAGATAGTTTTATGCTCTGAAACAGAGAAACCAGTAAGACAAGTACATGAGTAGAGACAGTGCAGTGCTTGGAACCTGTGATTCAAGTATCTAGAGGCTAAGTAACTATAAGGACCAGCACTCACAAGAGACCAGTAGTCTGGAGGTAAATACTTGCTAGTTTTCAACATTTGGAAGGCTTTAAAGTTGGGGGATAGAATTAAGATGGCCAAGTAAGATGCTGTGGAATAAGAACTTAGTTTTACAGGCATTTTAGCCACTTATGACAAAATAGCTCACACAGTGTTCACTCTTGTCTGTTTGATAGAATGAATCCAGGGCAGAAATTAACCTGAACTATAAACTCTTGTTCCTGAGGTACATTATTTGAGCAGCATAAATTATGCCTTAATGAGTTTAAATGCAGATTTGGTTACTTGGAAACTGAACCTCTAAATTGTTCTTCCTCTTAAATTTTTCATTTTTTAAAAAGTTTTTGTGACTTTTAAGAAAAAAATGAAGATAATTGACGTTAGGAAAGGCAAGAATCAAAAGAAAAGCTTTGCTTTTTCCAACTTGCTCTTATCTTTATAGCTCCAATAAGAGTAATTTGTACATGTGGTCAAAATTCAGAATGAGAATAAATGAATCTATAAAAACCCAAGAAAAGAATTAGGTAGATGTCAGCATACAAATGCCAAATATAGTCATAGCAGACCAGGGGAGTATTAAATACCTGATTACATAGGACTGAGAAGGGTCACGTGAAAGGAAGCACTTTGAAGTGTAGAATGGCTCATACACATACACGTAGGCTCCAGGACATGAAAATGCCTCAACAGTGATGCCAAGGAGCCTATGGATCAGAGCTTGTCGCTCTGTCCTCACTCTCTGTATCCTGGACAACTCTTCTTGTCATAAAGGAAGGAGATTACAAATAAAAAAAATCTCAAAGGAGAAAAATCTGCAAATGAGTAGAAACAATAAACATTGTTTCAGCATCCTAGTCCAAATTTTGAATTCTCAGGGATCCGCAGCACAGCATGTGCTTATGCAGAGCACACCTTGCGTCTCAGAAGAACTGGGTGCACAGCACACACTGGGGTCACATTGCCAGTTCCCTTGTCCTTACACTAATAAAATTCTTCTCCTCCTTTCCTCTGCCCCTTCCTTCCCTTCCCGTTCCCTCTCTCCTTCCCTCCCTCCCTCCCTCCCTTCCTTCCCTCCATCCCTTTCCCCTTCCCTCCTTTTTCTTACTTCCCTTCCTTC
>NW_008477064.1:0-1514 GCF_000622305.1 Nannospalax galili
GGAGGAGGAGGAGGAGGAGGAGGAGGAGGAGGAGGAGGAAGGGGGGTGGAGCCAGAGAGATAGCTCAGCAGTTAAGAGCACTGGTTGCTCTTGCACAGGACTCAGGTTTGGTTCCCAGCACCCACGTGGAGGCTAACAATCATCTGTAACTCCAGTTCCATGGGATCCGATGCCCTCTTCTGACCTTCAGCAGCATTGCGTGACATGGGTGCACTTACATGCATGCAGGAATACACTCATACACATAAAATAAAAATAATACATAAAAAAGCTACAGCTTCATAAATATCCTTCCAGAAGCTATAATATGTGTTATTTCAGAGAAAAGTGTTTTTCTAACCCTTTTTCATTTGTTCTGACTGGCAGAAAGCTTGGAACTAATTACAGCAAGCTTATAAAAAACACTTAAATCTCAGATTCCTTGTAACATTCTCTCTAACTCCCGTAAATCCGATTGCCTATGTATCCTGTTATGGAGACTTCTTGTGAATAGAGTGGCTGTACCACTCACCGTCCGAGTGGTCCTCTTTCAGTGTGAAGGAGAACAACTTTCATAATCACACCAGGGTGACAGACGCAAACCAGGACTGTCCCAGACAAGATGGGTAGGCACCTGGAACTGAAAACAGGCGTGGCTAAAGCTATTTGCTAACAGTACTTAGCTTGGCCTTGCTGGTGCTGCATCTTGGAGGTCTTATAAACTCAGTAAAGTCACATGGAGCTGGAGCTAGGCTGTAGTTCACAGGAAACAACCACTATAGAGGCCTGCTCTCCTGACATGCATACCTGTACCACTTCATTTCCTGAAGCCTCCACCTTATACGCAGCATCGATGTCATGTCTGGTGGCCAAATACTGCTTCCAATTCCCTTATAGGAGGGGTATAGGCCAGGTAACCTTTTTGATTTATTTTTATTTTGTATGTATGAGTGTTTTGTCTGCATGTATCTAAGTACACCTCTGCATACAATGCCCACAGAGACCAGAAGAGGTCTGGGTGCTAGGAACCAAACCAGGGTCTTCTGCAAGAGTAGCCAGTGCTTTTAACCACTGAGCCATCCCTCCTTCCCACCCACAGGTGACCTTTTAAGAAGGGCTTACACCTGTAATCTTCACTTTCAGAGGCTGAATTAAGTTCTTGAGTTCTAGGCTTGCCTGGGCTACATAGCAAGATCCCGACTCAGAAATAAAAATTGGAGTCAAGGGAGAGCTTAGGGACTTTGAAGATTTAAAAAAGTGTCTGAAGAGATTGGTCAGCAGTTAAGAGGCATACTGTTCTTACAGAGGACCAGAGTTGCTTTCCCAGCACCCGCACTGGGTGGTTCACATCCGTTTGTAACTCCAGCTCCAGAGGATCCGACACCCTCTTCTGGCTCCTATGGGCACCTGAACTCACATGTACATACCCACCCACAGACACACATACACATAATTAAAAATAAATTATAAAAATATTTTATTAGTTTTATTTTATGTGTATGAGTGTGTTGCCTGCATGTATGTAAGTGCACCCA
>NW_008477065.1:0-1518 GCF_000622305.1 Nannospalax galili
GCATTGTGATGGCATATTGAATATTGTTATGACACATTTGGATCATTGTGACGGCACCTGAGCACTGTGATGTCACTTTGGAGCATTGTAATGACACATTGGACAATTGGGGTGCCACAGTGCTGTCACATTCGAACATTGTGATGACACTCTGGTTCATTGTTATGCACACTGAACACTGTAATGTCACAATGGAGCATTGTGAATTCATTTTCATTGGGACATTGTGATGGCACGTTGAGCATGGAGAAGAAACTTTGGAACATTGTGATAACACACTGCTGCACCGTGATGGCACACCAAGGATTGTGATGTCAAAATGGAGCATTTCGAAGACATATTGGAGCATTGTGATGGCACATGGTGGCATTGTGATAGCAAATTGGGGCATTTTGAACTCACATTGAGCATTGTGATGGCACATAGATTACTGTTATGACACATTGGAGCATTGTGATGTCTCACTAAGCATTGTGACACCACACTGGAGCATTGTGATGATATATTGGAGGATTGTGTTCAGACATTACGGCATTGTGATGGTACACTGAAGATGGTGATGTCACATTGCTGCACTCTAATGATGCACTGAGGACTGTGATGTCAAAATGGAGCATTTAGAAGACATAGTGGAGCATTGTGATGGTACCTTGAAGCATTGTGATGTCACTTGAAACATTGTAATAGCACATCAGAGCATGGTGATGACACATTAGAGCATTGTGATGGCACCTGGAGCTTTGTGATGACACATTGGAGCATTGTGATGACATATTTCTCAACTGTGATGGCACACTGCAGACTGTGATGTCAAAATGGAGAAATCTGAAGAAATATTGCAGCATTGTGATGGAATATTGGGGCATTGTGAAGGTACATTTTGGCATTTAACGTGCAAATTGAGTATTGTGATGGCACACAGCATTGTTATGACACATTGGAGTATTACGATGTCTCACTTAACATTGTGACGTCACATTGGAGCACAGTGATGACATACTGGAGCATTGGGATCACTCATTAGGGCATTGTGACTTTACATTGAACATTGTTATGACACACTGGAGCATTGTTCTGACACATTGGGGCATTGTTAAGACACACTGAGCATTGTGACGACATATTGGAGCATTGCACACAGGAGCATTGTGATGTCAAATAAAACATTGCAAAAGCAAATGGGAGCATTGTTAGGACACATTGGGGTGTTGTGTTGGCACACTGACCAAGGTGATGACACATTGTAACATTGTGATGGCACATTGATGCATTATGACATCACACTGAGAATTGTGATGACATGTTGGAGCATTGTGAGAGGAACGTGAGCTCTGCAATGGTACGTTGAGCATTGTGATCGCATAATGGGCCATTGTGATGGCACACTGAGCATTGTGATGGCAGTGTGGAATTGTGAAGAGATATTTACACTGTGCTTACATGCTGAGTTTTGTTATGACACGTTGAGCATTGTGATGTTACACTGAGTATTGTGATTTCACATTGGAACATTGAGAT
>NW_008477066.1:0-1518 GCF_000622305.1 Nannospalax galili
GCAGGCTTGGAACTTGCTATGTAGACCAGGCTAACCTCAAACTCAGATATCACTCGTCTCTGCCTCCTGAGTGCTAGAATTAAAGGTATGCATCACCATACCTGGAATAAAGTTAAAAAATTTGACCATTACCTCTTATCTCCTGAATCATAAATTGAGAGTGGGGTTCAGAAATATGAATTTTGCCAGTAGCTCCAGGTTCTACTAATGGCTGACAAAATGTTGAGAACCATTTTTTCTATCTTGGAGAATTATAACTTAAGAGGAATTATTTGAAAATAACACACTCCCCTTGTGTATGAATTGCATTATTATATCTTCCATGTACAATCAACAAACTGCATGTGGCACATATTAATAATTTTGTCATTCTTAATGAACTTATAAGCATGACATGAGTCATGTCATAAGCTGAGTTCTGGTAATGACAATGTTTGTATCTTCCCAAATTTACCCACAGTAACCATGTGGAAGTATTTGCCTGATGAGCATCACTATATACTGAAAATGAAATACAAACACTTCTCCAGAAAGTGTTCAAATATAAGCAGAGAAAGTAGAAAAATGGATGAGTACAAAAATGGTTCATAAATATACTAGATACTAATCTGATGAATTAGTAGTCCGTTAGTGATGGATAGTAAATGGCCATTATATATCAATTAAGAGGGAATATTATTAGCATTAATAAAAGTTGTAAGATCCAACTATATGTTTCCTCTAAGAAACACACATTAAATATAAAGAGAAAGACAAATATATCAAAAAGAAAGGTTGAATTACAAAATGCTAGCACTAATTAAAAAAGAAATTAATTTATGTACTTCAAACAAAAGTAATTGCAGTGTAAGAAACTGTTTAGGGATACAAAGGAGCGGTAATGTAATGATGAGACTGTAGAGAATCAGGGGTGACGTAACATCCAGAAAATTTTTAACGTATTCATAGCCAACAATGTTGTGCAAAAAATGTGAGGCTAAACATATAAAAATGTATGAGAAATGCATAATTTGATGATTACAATAAAAGTCTTTTTATTATATTCTCACATCATCATTGACAGTGGCTCCTCTGTAGTCTGTGTTCTCAAAGGGCTACAAATTATGTGTTCATTATACAGAAGTCTAACAGTAGGCATTCAGATTGACATATGATCTGTCTTGAAAGACTATAATAGTTGACTGTGGGAGAACTAAGCTTCTCCACTCCTAGCTAGTTTTCATAGCATGGAGGAGTGCTGTACAGGCTGCTGGGAGAGCAAAGTCATTAATGATCCAGTCCAGTGATAGACCTTGTGTGCTACACAAGCAAACAGCTAGGGAAGATGTGCCCCCTGGGGCAATAGTGGCATAACTGTTATAAAAGACAACCAACCACTTCTGACTGGATTTGAGGTCTGGTCCATAGCAGGAAATTCATTCCTGGTATGTAAACCTGGTCATAAACCCATGTCTAACGAGGTCATAAGCTCAGTGGGGGAATTTAGTATTGTTACTTTATTGAATGGACTTTTTTTTT
>NW_008477067.1:0-1516 GCF_000622305.1 Nannospalax galili
TATTTTATCACAGCAAGGGAAATGAAAGTAGAACACTCATCAGCTGTAGAACATGAATACTCATGTCCTTCTTTGTCTTGGAATATTTTGAAAGCTACTGTAACCACACTGCAAAATGTATGTAATACAAAATGCATTAGAAACAAAAAAATCCATGTAACAAATTTCTCTTCTCTCCTCTGGCTCCTAGTATCTCATTGCTTGTCCTTGGAACAATTCTCATTCACGTGTTCCTTTCCGGGCGTATCCAATGCATCTATAGATGCACACATATATACAAACATATTTTGAGTTATAACCATGTACTTAGTTTTATGTTTGTTAATGAGCACAGAGAGATGGTGTGATAAGTGTCTAGTCCATAGTTAGAGTGTTACTGATTCTTCAAGGCACTTCATAGAATATTTTTACCTAAAAGGCTCACTGGTAACCAATTCCAGAAGCTGTATCTATGAGGATAGCATCACCCACTGAGGAGGAAGAACATCTGACATATCACTCAGCTGACACACTGTGTGGTACTGATGATGCTGGCCATCTGTTCCTTTTCCTTCCACTGCCAGAGCATCATAAATTATCTGTTGCAGAAATCAATCCTTTTCTGTAGCAAATCTCCATGGTAGAGGAATATATAAGGCTAAACAAAGTTGAAGAAAACTGACTAGATCTATCAAAGAAAATGTTTACAAAGGGAGTTCAAATGGATCTTGGAAACCAAAGGAGAAATTTTTGTTTAGGTTAACTTTAGAAAATGCAGATACATCACTGAATTCAACTGGGTAAATGAAAAGCCTCAAGACATGTAAGGACTAGTCTTAAAACTGGTGCACGTTAGAGTTGGAAGGTCTCTGTATTGACAGAATTATTGTTTCTTATTCTTGTCTCTTCTCGTGTCCATGCCCTTTGACACATAACTAGAGCTAGAATATATTTTACCACTTTTATGATTCTGATTTTAACCATCTTCCATGCTTTAGACAAAAAACTGTAGGCAAAAAAGATATTAATACAGCTTTTAGCTGGTTTGTAACGATGCTGAACATTTCTGTTGGTCTGTATTCTGTCATCACCTTCAGTTACCTAGTGGTCCAAGAAGGTTGAAAGTCCCATGGAACATCAGAGCAGAATCCTAGCTGGAAGAAATATAGTGGCCAGAACAGCTGAAGTCCAGCCACTTTGCAAATTCCTTAATGAGAGTCTTTGAGCAGTAAAATCAGAGTGGTTTGTTACATAGCATTATCATGCAGACAGCTGACACATGTACCTTTTCAAATTATTATATTCCCAAATGATGGAATTTTACTGTTTCAGTTTAGCACAGTGACAGTTAAACAATAGGAATTTATAGCTTCGTCAGTTGTATTGAACCTGATTCCACTGTATTAGTTGCTGTGATAGAAACACTGACCAAAGCAACTTATAAAAAGAGTTTATAGCTGGGCGTGGTGGCACACGCCTTTAATCCCAGCACTCAAGAGGCAGAGGAAGGCGGATCTCTGTGAGTTCAAGGCCAGCC
>NW_008477068.1:0-1515 GCF_000622305.1 Nannospalax galili
CTGGAAATTGTTATTGAATATGTCAATGCTGTTGTAATGAAATTCTTCTTCCAAGTGTGTGGTTAGTAAATAAATAATTTTTAAGTTTTTTATTTATTATTTTTATTTTATGTGTATGAGTGTACTGCATGAATGCAAGCAGGTAAGTGCACCCATGTGCACCCTTTTTATCTATAGTTAGGCCAGGTTAACTGGGCTGGAAACTGGTCAAAAGGCTGTTGCAGTTTACAAAAACAGACATCACCAGCAGAAGTTTAGGTATCTGACACGTTTGATCTTCACTTTTCTTGGACTAGCTAGACCAGGTGCCTCATTAAAACATTTGGTGAACTTTAGATGCTCTTAGTTTTACATCTTTACCAACAGTTAGACATAGTGAGTAAAAAGCATCACAGAGCTTCACGGCACCATAGAGTAACAAAACATCTCAGGGTGGCAAGAACAACACAGAGCATTTCAAAGCATCTACCTAGCAAGCAAAACAAAGGAAACTTCAAAATAGTCTAAGTTTAAAAGAAGAAAATGTATGAATAAAGTTATAAAAATATAACCTTCTTTATCACCGTCGGTAAATTGCCAGAAGAGTACGTATCTATTAAAGTCAAATGCCTGGGATAAAGCGTTATGACCATTATTTTCTTTAAAGACACTTAGAGATAATCTGATTGATCTTCTATTGTTAGGTGTTCCGTAATTTCGGGGAGCAGGCCATTATTTGTGCATTCCGAGAAAAATCCTTCAGTCATGACTGTTTTCTTAGGACACCGTTAGAATTTCCTTCAGGCTCTGTAATTTTTCCTTCTTCCATTTCCTTTTGTAATAACGGTTCATGGCAGAATCGCAAAGAACAGCACCAGGGTGATGGCGCGGCAGAATCGCAATGAACAGCACCAGGGTGATGGCGCGGGGCATTGTGGGAAATGTAGTCCGGGACCCGCCCTTTGGCGAGGCCTGTAAGGGGCAGCCCGGAGGCTCTGCGCATGCGCTGATCCTGGCCCGCTACCTGGATGCGCTTCCGGCTCACCGGGCTCTTCCGGCCAGGCTACCCCGCATCCTTAGGATTCCCGCGTGGCGGTTTCCCTCGGGGGACCCTGCTGGGAGCTGGAGGTGAAGCGAGTTTCCCCGCCAGGCCGAGGAAAGGCTGCGAGTCGCGAGCTGTGGGCTGCGTCTGGGGACCTGGCCGGAGGGGCGCGCACGTCCCTGGGCGTCTAGGGGTCGGCTCGGCGGGCGGCCTGTGGAGGACTAGGTGTGTGCGAGCAGAAATTCAGACCCCAGAGGCCCGCATATGCCCTTGGTCCACCACCGTGGGCTGCATGAAGGGGGCGTCCAGATGGGGCAGGAAGATGCTTCATTGAAGGAAAGGGATGCGAGCCAAAAAGAAAAGGTTCTACGTCACTTCCTGAGCTCAGGCGTGTCGTTCTTTCCATTAACGCTGTGGGGTTGACGTCCTTCAGGGAGAGGAATGACACAGTACGCAAAAAGACAGCTTTTTGTTATTTAAACTTAATTTTTTTT
>NW_008477069.1:0-1516 GCF_000622305.1 Nannospalax galili
ACCCAGGTTCGATTCCCAGCACCCACATGGCGGCTACAAACCGTCCTTAACACCAGTTTCAGGGGAATCCGAAGCCCTCTTCTGACCCCCATGGCACTGCATGACATGAGTGCACTCACATACATGTAGACAATACACTCATACACATAACATTTTAAAAATTCATATATTTTTTAAAAAAAGAAAAACAAATAATAGCAATTTTTAAAATGAAAAATAACTGATACTAATCTGACTGGCCTGGTTAAAAACCTAAGCAGAAATAAGAAGCCATCAGTGAACTATCAGAGGGATAAAACTCCTTTCTGAAGAAGGAGTGAAAAGAGATGGAGGAACTGTAACAAAATATCTAACACACACCTCACTAGGTTCCTCTGAAAGGGGGTGGGGTGGGGGGGATGACCAAAAACATTTCCAAAGGCATAATGAGCAGATGTATTTCTCAATTTGCTTTATTTGGAACAGCTCAGTATATCCCATGCAAAATAAACTTCAGGAAAACCTGACCTAGACTAAAGATAAACAGCTGAAAATCAAAATAAATGACAAGAAACTTTGAGAGCAGTTAGAGAAAAATGACAAAATTTACACCAGAAAACTTATTCTTTTATTGTGTAATTTATTTCTATGTGACTGACTGTTTACCCTGCATGTATGTTTGTATACTATAGGTGCACCTGGTGCCCATGGAGGCCAGAAGAGAGCAGAGTCCCCTGGAAATGGAATTTAAAATGATCGTGAGCCACAATGTGGAAGCTTAGAACCCAATCTGGATCCTCCACCAGAGTATCAAGTAGTCTTAATGAGCCATCTTTCTAATCCCCTGGAAATTATTTCTTGCCAAAAGTCACACAAGGCAGAATATAGTAGAACAACATCTTTAGAGTTCTAGAAAAAAGAATTACCAACCAGAACTTCACATCTTTCAGAACTAAGGGAAAAGAAAAGAAAAGAAAACAGAAAAGAAAAAAGATTTTCAGATGAAGAGAAGCTAAGAGATTTTATTCCCAGAAGTCCAATCTGACAAGAAAGTTTTTCATGCTAAAACTCTTGGTTCATCCCCTGGAGCCTGCTCAACCTACCAAGAGTCTCCTCCTTAACCACCACTGACTACCCACTCCCAGTAGCCATCAGTTGCCAATACTTCCTCAGGTAGGATTGGGGTTTCTTACCCACTGGCCCAGGTATCTAGAATATTCAAAGAATTCAAGAACACTAAACATCAAAAGAGCAAACAACCCAATTAGAAAGTGGGTTAAGGAGCTGAACAGGAAGTTCTCTAAAGACGAAATGCAAATGGCTGAGAAATCTTTTTTAAAAATGTTCAACACCTTGAGTCAACAGGGAAATGCAAATCAAAACCAATTAGGGGTTTCATCTAACCCCACTCAGAAAGAACAGTTAAGATCCAAAAAGCAAACCACAAATGCTGGTGAGGATATGGAGAAATAGGAACTCTTTTTTTTTAATATTTTATTTATTATTTTTATTTTATGAGTGTATTGCCTGCATGTAT
>NW_008477070.1:0-1519 GCF_000622305.1 Nannospalax galili
GTGCGTGCGCGCCCATGTGCATGCTACAAATACATGTGTGAAGGCCAGAGGACAGCTTGTAGAAGTCTGTTCTCTCCTTCCATGTGGGGCTCCAGGGTTGGAACTCAGGTGTGGCAGCAGTCTGACTCCAGTGAATGTGGGGACACGGCAGGGTGGGGAGGGCACACTAGGCATGGACCTGGGTAACCTTGGAAGTAGGGCGTCTTCCTGGGAAACGCTGTTGTTCTTGAGTGCTGGGCATAAGCACGTTGCTTCCTGCCTGTGTCCTCTTGGTGAAGGACTTTTTTCTGCCCACGGCTCACTGAGTTACCCTGCACCAGCTCCCAGTGGAGAGGAAAGGAGTCTCTTGTGATCTTCACACAATGGGGATAGGCCTTTCTATCCTTCACCTCTGCCTGTGGCATTCAGACTCAGAATCATTAGGTCACCCAGGCCCCTGGCTTAGCCAGTACTATCTCAGACTCTTAGTGAAGAGAATATTTGACCAGCTGGACCCACAAGTCTGTGTGTGTCATCCCCATATTCCTACTTGGGGTGAAGAACCAGGGGAAAGGGCAGAAGTGTTAGGGCAAACAAGTCTGAGTTTAAATCTTACCCAGCTGCTTAATGATGGCTGTGTGATTTTAGACAAGTCCCTTAGCACTTTGCCAGCCTACTGTGTAGTACCAGGCTGCAAAGCCACATCACCTCTCCTGTGACAGACCACTGAGCATGGATGAGTAGGAAGAGCCATGTGACTGCACTGCCATTTCAATGATCGTGTCTCCAGAAAGGACTTAGTGAAAAGCAGTCCTGATACATCTCAACATGGGTGAACCTCAGGAACACACTGAGAGAATGAAGCCACTCAGGGAAGACCATGCACATGTGATTCCATGAGCATAGCATGGCCTGGATGGGCAAATCATGGAGACAGAAAGTACACTGGTGGCTACCTAGGGGCTGGGGTACCGCTGGAGGACAGGAAGCGACTGCCAGAGGAGAGGGGTTCTGGGTTGTGAGAAATATATTCTAGAATCGTCTAGTGATAGTTGTGCAACTCTGTAAATACACAGATACTATTATGTTGTACATTTGAAATGGGTGTTTTGTGTGTTGTATATCTCACTAGGCTGTATCAAAAAAGGGTTTATTGCTTCTAGAAATAACATTATTAAAAAGAAAGGGCTGGAGTTCCGGGCTAGCTAGGGCTACAGAGAGATCCTGTCTCAAAACAAAACAAAAACAAACAAACCAAAAACAAGGACTAGGGAGCTGGCTCAGTGGGTAAGTGCTTTTCCCAGCATCCGTATAAAAAGCCAGGCATGGTTGTGCATGTTTGTAACCCCAGTGCAGGGGGGCAAGACAGGAGGATCCTCCGAGCTTCACTGGTCAGTCAGGCTAGCTGGAACTGTGAGCTTCGGGTTCAGTGAACAGACCTTGGCTTAGGAAAGTGATGGAAGAAGACCTTCAGTGTTGACGCCAGGCCTCCAGAGGGACACACACACACACACAAAGGCAAAAAAAAAAAAAAAAGCAC
>NW_008477071.1:0-1519 GCF_000622305.1 Nannospalax galili
CCCAGGGAAAGAGTTTTAGCAACACCTCTGAGAGTTTCTTTCCCATTCTGTAGGTTGCTTCTCCCTTGAATGGAGTCCTTTGCAGTACAGAAGCTTTTATTCTCATGAGTTCTTATTTGTCAGTTGTTGGCCTTAATACCTGTGCTATCAGGATCCTGTTCGAAAAGTCCCTCTCTTTGCCTATAAGTACCAGTGTATTTCCTAATTTCTCCTCTTAGTAGATTCAGGTAATCAAGTTTTATGTTGATGTCTTTGGTCCATTTGGAGTTGAGTTTTGTGAAGGGTGAGGGATAGGATATAGTTTCATTCTTCTGCTTGTAACCATCCAGTTTGACCAGCACTATTTGTTGAAGATGTTTTCTTTTCTTCAGTGTGTATTTTGGCTTCTTTGTCAAAAATCAGGTGGCTGTGGGTGAGCGGACGTATATCTGGGACCTCAATTCTATTCCATTGATCAATGTATCCGCTTATATGCCAATATTGTGCTGTTTTTATTGCTGTAGCACTGCAGTAGCATTTGAAATTAGGGATGGCAATACTCCAGTAGTTCTTTTATTGTTCAGGATTGTTTTGGCTGTCCTGGGTTTTTTTTGTGTGTGTGTCCATATAAAATTTAACATTATTTTTTTCAATTTCTGTCAAGAATTAGGTTGAAATTTTGATGAGAATTGCATTGAATTTATAGATTACTTTTGGTAGAATGACCATTTTCACAATGTTAATCCTACTGATCCATGACCAGTGGAGGTCTTTCTATCTTCTGGTATCTTCTTCAATTTCTTCAATGCCTTAAAGTTTTTATTACTTAAGTCTTTCACTTTCTTGGTTAGATTTATTCCAAGATATTTAATTTTTGAGGCTATCATTAATGGGATTGCTTTCCTGATTTATTTCTTAGTATATTTGTCATTTTTATATTGGAAGGTTACTGATTTTTGTGTGTTGTGTTTTAAAATGTTTTGCGTGTATATGAGTGTTTTGCCTGCCTGTATGTAAGCTTGCCCGTATATATAATATCCACATTGGATCCCCTGGAACTGGAGTTGCAGACAGTTATTAGCTACCATGTGGGTCCTAAGAACTGAACCCAGGTCCTCAGCAAGAGCAGCCAGCGCTCTTAACCACTGAACCATCTCTCCAGTTCTGTGTGTTAATTTTGTATCCTGCTTCTTTGCTGAATTTGTTTATCAGCCCTAGGAGTTTTCTGGTGGCTATAGAAGCATATCATCTTAAGCTGAGGATTATTTGAGTTCCGCCTTTCTTATTTGTGGGTACAAATAGGAAATATTTATCTCCTTTGTTTGTCTTATTGCTCTAATTAAGAATTCAACCACTAAATTGAATAAGAAGGGAAAGGTTGGACATCCTTGTCTTGTTCCTGTTTTTAGCGGGAATGCTTTGAGTTTTTCCCCTGTTTAGCATGTTGTCTGTAGGCTTCTTTTATATCCCCTTCATTATGTTGAGATATGGCCTGTCTATCCCTTGGTTCTCCTTCTCCAGGGTTTTTTGTTTGTTTGTT
>NW_008477072.1:0-1519 GCF_000622305.1 Nannospalax galili
CACTAAGCATGAATCAACTTGGAGGATGCAGTTGTGCTTGTCAAGCAGTCCACTGGGGCTTCAGGTTCTTGGTCTATATAGCAATGAAGCTCTGTTGTTCTCTTCCAGGCACCAAGGGCACCCTAACTCCCCTATGCACCTCACTGCCTGGGACGAGCCTCCTGCCGCCTACACTTTTCAGCTTATCCTTGTCTAGTTCTCCTACTGTACACAACTGTCTCCCAGGGCTACTTCTTACCTGGGACTGTTACAAGTTGAATTTGTGCTCCCTATTTTATGACTCTTTCTTGTTCTCAGGATCCAAGGTTAGCTCCGTTTTGAGCAACAGATTTCCTCTCAACATGGTGCCTGGCCACAGCCAGGTGATCTGTGGGATTTGTTGTTTCTGGGGTTCACTCACTCCCTGAGAACTCATCATCTTAGCAACATTTGCAGCTAAATGAGGGGCCTTGTGACAGCTGTAGGCTTGTCTTGTGGTTAAGGTGCCAACGTCTTCATCAAGGCAGGCCGGTCAAGCTTTGGGATGAGGTTTGTGTCTCCCTTGCCCCATCAAGGACCTATGTGGAGCTGTGTTGGGTTGACCTTTTTGTTGCTTTGCCATTCTATTTTTCTATGCTTTCTACTGTCTGTCACTTGGTTGCGGGTTTCTGAAGTTCTTCCTTTTCGTTCAATAAAGGTTATTCTTATCCTGACATTTCTCCTTCACTCTGTCACATGGAGGCAGTTTCTAGTGTGCCGTCCTGGCCAGAACTCTTAGCACCACTTCTCAAGGAGTCTATTTATTCATCAGTGTATGTTTGGGGCATCTTTGTCAATAATTAGATCTCTTAGCTGTGTGGTTATATTTCTGGTTTTATTGTCATTCCATTGCTCTACACGTTTGTTTTTACCATGATCATTCTGCTTTTGTTGCTATGGATAAGTCTTATACATAGTACACATGACTATTCCAAGTTTATTAGGTAGAATAACTAGAATTCAGGCATTGTGATACTGCCAATATTTTTCTTTTCTCTTTTGACTATTGGGGATATTTGAAGTTTCTTTAACAATTTTGGACTGTTTTCTAGCTCTTTTGAATAATATTTTGGGAATTTTGATTGCAATTTGTAGATCACTTTCAGTAATATGGAATATGGTCATTTTGACAACATTAATTTTTCTGATCCACGAACATGATAGATCTTTCTGTTCCTAGTGTGTTCTTCACATTCTTCAGTGTTTGATGTTTTTCATAGAGGGGTCTTTCACATCTTTCTTAGGTTACTTCTAGGTTCTCTCATAATCTTGGGCTACACAGAAGGTAAGTCGGTATAAATTGAAAACTAAGAAACAAAATGGAAGAAATTAGGTTGTGAAGATGTCTGGCTCCATGACAACTTTGATATGGAGACAGCCATCAAGGGAAGAATACCAGAAAACAGCTCAGTCTCAGCAAATAGATGGTGATTCCTACCTGGAATCAGATGGTAAGCTCTTCAGCTTGCTGGTTGAGTGACTTGGGGAGAGAGGTGAAAGC
>NW_008477073.1:0-1517 GCF_000622305.1 Nannospalax galili
GTCTCTCTGTCTCTCTGTCTCTCTCTCTCTCTCTCTGCACTAGGGCTTTGTCATGCTAAGCAATTGTTCTAGAAAGGGTCTCCTGTAACCCCAGAACTCCTGATTCTTCTTCTTCCTCCTCCTAATTGCTGGGTTTACAGACAAGTGCCACCAAACCTGGATATCTAGACCTCTTTTAACTTTTTTTTAATACCATCTAAATTGCCTAGGTTGGCCTTGAACTTTTGATCTCTGCTTCTTCCTCCCTAGTCGCTGGGATTACAGAGAAACTTGTGTGGAATGTGTGCGTTTATGAGACACCTAAGCTTCAAAGAAGCATTTCCTTTTCCTTGTGAAACTTTTATTTTTTGAAACGGGTTTCATGTAGCCCAGGTTGGCTTGGAACTCACTGTATAGCTGAGGATGACCTTGAACTTGATCTTCTTGTCTCTATCTCTTGAGTGCTGGGATTAGAGGCATGTACCACCTCATCCAGTTTATGTGGGGCTCTATCTGGAAAGAAGCTAGTATGCCTGCCTTGGGTCCAGGGACTTATCACTCATTTCTTTTAAACCTGGCTTCATTTCCTTAGTGTCTTGAGTACAGAGTCATCAACACCATTGTAAGTCTGGTCACATTCATTGGGGCTTACAGCAGTCTGGCCACTGTCCTGTGGGGTGGCCAGGATGACACTTGCTTTGCAGTCCGGGTGGTGGCACAAGCCAAGAGGACTGGTAGGTCTGAAGGGATTATGCCTGTAAGTCACCTCCGGTCAACGTGGAAGGAAACTGTCATCTGCTCCTGTAGAAAATGTGAATCCACATTAGCATCAGGTTGCTGGGCCCAGCTACCTCACCTGTGGCTCATGTTCTATTTAATCACTGTTTGCAAAACATTAAGCTCCTTAAGGGTGAGACACAGCTTTTGTTTCCCCAGCTCTGAGCCACCTGATGATGGAGTCTTTGTTTCCCAGCTGTGAGGTGTCTGATGACCCACAGCTGCTGTGTAGATGTTGATTGAATGAAAGAACCATGGATAAGGTTCTAACTGCCCGGAGCAGCCCATTTACTGGGATTGGGAGATTGCTGACCATGAGATTAAGGCTCCAGGAGGGTGCTGCCTCAGGGGGTCTTAGTTCAAATCCAAGTGAGGTAGATTAACCAGGCAGGCTGTGTGACCTAGGGCAGGATGAGTTTCTGTGTTCTGGCCTCAGTTTCCCTTCTCAAAGTCTGTCATTGTATGGGGTGTAGAAATGGACTGAAGAAGATGACAAGTGTCTTTAAGGGAATGAATCCTGGAAGTGGGTCCCCTAGCCCTAGAGAAGCCCCCAGCAGACTGAAGCTGACCCCAGCCCATATCTAGAGTCTTGTGGGAGACTGTGAATCAGAACCACAAAAGCTAAACTTCTAGACCCCCTGTGACCCACAGAAATAGGCAATAGATGCTTGGTGTTTGTTTGCTAAAATATCTTTATTTAATTTTAATTTATTTATGGCTCTCTTTTTTTTTTTTTTTTTTTTTTTTTTTTTTTTTTTTTT
>NW_008477074.1:0-1518 GCF_000622305.1 Nannospalax galili
TGTGGAGGCAGAGAAGCAGCTCCCTCAGAGGAGGGGCACCAAGCGAGTTTCCTGTTTGACCTCCTGGTTGGGTCCTTAATGCTCAGTGCATGACACTAATTGGCTTGGGCCTGTTTGTGAACTGGGATTGATTTAAGAAGTTTCTGTTGGGGCTGGGGCAGTTAAGAGCACTGGCTGCTCTTGCAGAGAAGCCGGGTTCGATTCCCAGCACCCACATGGAGACAACCATCTATAACTCCAGTTCCAGGGGGATCTGATGCCCTCTTCTGACCTCCGTGGGCACTGTACGACACGAGTATGCTTACATACATGCAGACAACAAACTCATACACATAAAAACAAATGAAAGAAAAGGAAGAAAACAAACCAAAAATCAAAACCAAAAACAGAATAGCTAAGAACCTTAAGCTGTGCCACACCAAGTATTGGCCAGGACACACCATGACTTAAACTCTCAGCTGCTGGAGGACCACCACACATGTGGCCATTCAGAACCCTACACAGTTTCCTTAAAAGTTACACATTTTCTGTGAGACTCCTCCTTCCACTACAGGTAGTTGCCCAAGAGATGCCCCCACGGATGCACACATGGAGCCCAGAACAACTGAGCATAACCACTGTATGAACAGCACCCACCGGAAACAGCCCCCACACCCATCAGGATGTAACTGAACAGCCCAGCTACTCAGACATGAAGCAGAGCCCCACCCACTCCAAGGAGGCCGGCTCTTTGAGAGCAAGAATGCCAGACAGAGTCCAGATTGGAAGATTTTGCATGTAGAGAACTCTAGAAAATGCAAAGTAATCTACAGTGAGGAAAAGCCAACTCTAGGTTGCTCTGGGATAGTGTGGGGCAGAAAGGAGCAGGTAGGAGGGACCTTGCGGGAAGTGGAGCTGGTTCACTGAGCATGGGGATGGTTCACAGAGGCACACACCTGCCAAGATGTGTCAGAGCCCAGGGTCTGGGGGTACACAATTTACTGTGCAATAGGACACCTCAGAAAGGCAGTGAAAACTTACAAAGCCCCTCTTTGCTTCTGCCGGCTCCTCTGCACAATCACTGCCTGGCTCCAACTTCACCTCCGTCCCCACCTCCCACCTCCACCACTGACTCTGATGTCTGCCCCCACGACTCTGGGACCTGCTTCTGCAGTGGCCACAGTAACCAGCATGCGGAGCCCACTGGGGTCTCCTCCTGCACCCCACTGGGCCATCTGATCCTCTGTTCCTCCCCCACGGTTTATGACTTCTCTGTTCTGCCTCAGCAGCTCCCGCTTCTCTATCTCTTCCTCCGGCCCATCCTGCCTGCTCCCTGCAGGTTAGTTTCTCACTGTCTCTCCTCCCCTCAGGATCTTGGAGTGCCTTCTCTAATCTCCGAGGATGCGCATGGTCCTGCATCCATCTTCACCCGGAACACTCATCTTACTCCAGCCTCACACTCATTGGGAAGTTCTGTCAGCTCTTGAAATCTAGTTTTTTCAAGTTGGAGCTCAGGATCTTTCCCAAACATTCCCCTCC
>NW_008477075.1:0-1519 GCF_000622305.1 Nannospalax galili
TTTTTGAAAATTAGTTTGAAATATTTAAGTGAAGTAACATTAAATTAAAGGTGACATTAAGTTAAAGGACTTTGTTCATAATTTGTAAAAATAACATAATTGGGTTTTTAATTGTTTCAGGTTTTTCACAAGGGCCAAACTTATGCTATTTTAATTAGTATCAAAATAAGTCATTCTTTGATACTAGAGATGAGTATATAACAATGCATCTCAATTTTACTTTTATCACTAAAAAAGAACTATGCCATAAAATTTCTTTAATGTAGTCCTTACATGGTCAGCTGCTGTTTCAGCAAAAGTGTGCTGCAAACGCAAAGAAACAAAGAGACAGAAAATTTTTATTTATATAAACAGATAACTTTATCATTTAGCATCCTTTCATAGTTTTTAATGAAATGAAGTCTATACCAATGCATTTGTTTAGAGATAGACAATAAGCAATGGGAAATTAGTTTCTGTGCATTCAGTTATTTAACATATATACCTGATATTTATATTTTTGTTTATTAAGCACTTATACAGAGGCTATTGATGTGATTTTTTTGACAGCATTACTTTATTTGGGTACAAATAGATCAAGATTTAAATGATAAATCATTTATTATGGCACATTATTAAATGTTATGAAAAAGTGACTCTGATATAATACTATACTACAAACACAGAGCTCCCGGACTTGGTGTATAGTTGACTCTTTTTGTTGTTTTTTCAGACAGGGTCTCTCTGTAGCCACAGCTGGTCTGGAACTCAGCAAGAAGACCAGGCTGGCCTCAATATCACAGATATCCATTTGCCTCTGCTTCTTGAGTGCTGGGATTAGGGGCATGCATCACCACACATAACTGAGTTTCCTCTTTTTTATAATATGTACAAATAAATACATATTTTCATAGAAGGATATATGTGCACAAATCAAAAAACAAATGCTATGTCACTTAATTTGGTCACATGTGTTATTAATGTTTCATTCTTTGGGTTTCTTAGGTCAAATTATATTAAATATCCTTTGGCTACATAGGTTAGAAAATGCCTAGTTAAATGTAAAACTAAACATATAAATAAATGAATAAATCTGTGAGTATTAAAGTAATTAAAGGACCAAATAATCATGCTGCATAAATGACAGATTCTGAAATTCCAACATTTACAGTTATTTTACATTGTAATTTTTAAAACTTATTTTGCACTTCAGACTTTCTAAAGATATTGTCAAGAGGCTTCCAGGGAACCCTGAGTGGGATGCCCTATGGTAAATATAAGTTTTATCGAGAGATGTATGGAAGTGAAAGCCTCCAGAGAAGATAGAGAAGTGTGATGGGTAAGGACTCCCATCTCCTTGTGATTATATTAATAAGATTAAATAAAGCCAAGAACATTGATTTCACAGGCTAAGGAACAAAAATATTGTGATAAGCACAACAAAGATGCCCTTGAGCAGGTGCTGAAGGGATTATGGTTAATCAGAAAAGAACTTGTGTTTGAAGACAAATTTGAGAAGTTACTATAGACAGCACCTGCC
>NW_008477076.1:0-1520 GCF_000622305.1 Nannospalax galili
GGGGGGGGTTGCAGTATGCAGTCTATGGTTCCAATTATTAATTTCCGGGGGGGGGTGTGAACCTTATAAATTGCAGAGCTAGAATTAATCATTAGACATTCTGAGAAGACTGAGCTGTCTGTAAGAAAACATTTGCTAAGAATTAGAGCTGGCCAGTACCCTGCTGGAGAAAAACTTGCATGTGCTTGGTCAGATGATTCTGTTAGGATACAGAAATAGATAGGAAGCTCTCAAGATGGTTGTCTTGTAGGCTATGATACTATGTGCTTTGAAAGGACTATAACAAAAGCAAATATTTTCTTGTAAAATCTGTGAGGCTATCTTATTTATGACACTGTATGCAAGGAGCTGTTTCCTTTTCCTGATTTGTGGGTGAATGAGACATCAGATGTGGTACCCTGGTATTTATCGGTTATTGTTCTAATGATGGGTGTTGATTGATCACATTAAACTTGTTTTAAGATGAACAATGGTTATAATGTTCTTGACTATCTTAAGCAGTTATTTGTATGCGGACTCCTATACCCATTACTCATCAGGGATTAAATATGAAGAAGGTGTTGCTTTTCCCTTCTGACTAGAGAGACAGACATGTGCACACGAGCCAGAATGTAAATGAGACTGTTAAAATATTAAAATTGAATCATATAAACAGTGAATAACAAGCCATATGTTTGCCAGAGCAATCCAGAGGTGGTGTGAACAGATCCTTAAAAAAGATATGTCCAAGCAGAGCAGTGCACAGGGGTCATCCTAGCACTCAGGAGACTGAGGCACAAAAATTGTGAATTTGAGGCCAGCCTGGGCTACATAGTTAGATGCTATGTCAAGAACAATCAAAGCAATAACAGCAACCAAAAACCCTAAAGCAAAACAAAGCCCAGTAAGGTTAGAAAGGGCAATAATAACAGTAATAACTATTTATTTGGTATTTGCTATGTGTGAGGCAAGGCTTCTATGTACTTTGTGTGTTTTTTATTGTTGTTGTTTGTTTGTTTATTGGTTTTTAAGAGAGGATCTTGCTATGTAAACCTGGATGACCTAGAACTCACTATGTAGACCAGACTGGCCTCAATTTGTGGGCGATCCACCTGCCCCTGCCTCCCATCCGTTGAGATGACAGGCATGTACCACCATACTTGGCTAATGATTTGCAGGTCTTTCAGAGGTTTGATACTGTTATTTTCATTATACAGATGAGCAACTTGATTAGGAATAAAGAAAGGATTCAGTTAGGGAATGTAAGAAAGAAATGTTAAGTAGTCTAGTGTGGCTGAATATAGGGTTAGGGGGGATAGGAAATTAGATAAAATGAGAAAGCTAAGATGGGTCAAATTACCTAATTCAAATTGAAAAATTGATTTCACAGTGTTACTTCTCAGACCAGAGGCAAAACGTTAATGCAAAATGCTGTGGTGTTGACTGATAGGCTTTAAATCGCATCACTAGATTGTAATATCATTAAGTCATCAGGTTAAACATTTGTCATAAATCAGGCAAATGTTAAAGAGACCTAGGTT
>NW_008477077.1:0-1300 GCF_000622305.1 Nannospalax galili
AAAAAAAAAAAAAAAAAAAAAAAAAAAAAAAAAAGATTTTATTTATTTACATTTTATGTGGAGCTTTTATGTGTAGTATGTGAGTGTTCTTCTGTATGTGACTGTTTTGCTTACATCTAAGTGTACCATGTGTGGTGCCTGGTGCCTATGGAGGCCAGAAGAAAACATGGGATCCCTTGAAACTGGAGATATAGATGAGTGTTAGCTGCCATATGGGCGCTGAACTGAATCCAGGTCCTCTGAAAGGATAGTAAGTACTCATAACAATTTTTTACATAGTTTTTTTGCACAGTCTAGGTATAAAAGTCAGTAAATAAATGAGTGAATGGGAAAATGGATAACTAAATGAACGAATAGATTGTCTTTTTATGTCAGGAAGGAAAGTCGGAATGAAGAAAAGATAGGAAGCATGAATGGCATTTTTAGCTCTGTTAGTTATTGCCATGTTTTACCATTTTCCCCAAATTATCTTAAGTTAGATTTCTTTTTTTTTCTACTTGCTGATCTCTTTTGTTCACTAGGGATTGCTGAAACAACCTGCCCCCCCGCAGCTTCAAATCAAGTTGGTAAGTCTTTAAAGAGGAATTCGATTCAGCTGTGGCAAGCTATTGAAATTCGTATCCCTTTGCCCACCCAAGTCTTCTGTGAGAGAGGATATCATATTGCAGAACTTGTAATAAGATTCAGTCATTCTGATAAATATAAATTATTTATCACTTACTCCCCATTTTATGGGCTTGATGGTATTTAAAATTATATTACCCAGCATCATCTCACTCCTTCTTCTACTTCGTACAGTATTGAGACCCTCTGCTAAAGGGACAAATTGGCAAATGTGGCACAGGAGTGACAGGCTTTCAAACAGATAGATGAAGTGATTGCATAATTTAATCCTAGCCACTTACTGCATTGAAGCCTTTATGAAGGAAAAAACCACAGAAGCAGTTTTTCCCCTTCAAGGACATAAGCAGAGTGATATTGATCTGTGGCCTAGGTACTAGTTTGACTGGCTGGCAAGAACGCAGCAACCTTCACCAAGACGGAAGTACCTCATGAGCTACTGTGGTTCTTAGTCTTCTGTAACAGCCTGATAAAGAGTCCACAGCTAGTTCAAATCAGAGAGGGTCTGGGAAGAGGTCCCCTGGCAGATAGTTGAGCATCTAATACCAGGGAGAGAACAGCGGGGAACTGAAGATCAATGTGTGGTGACTTGCTGAGGTTATTAACACAAACACCCATGCAGTTGACCTCCAGAGCCCAACAGCTTTACTCCTGGAGGTGAGCAGAACTGAGCAAAACC
>NW_008477078.1:0-1520 GCF_000622305.1 Nannospalax galili
TGTTCTTGTAGACAGGATCTCTCAATGTCCTGCAGTTTATCAGTCAGACTAGTCTGGCTAGCCAGTAATTCCCAGAAGGCCATCCATGTATACCAGGTCCTGCACCTGCAACTGGAACAATAAGTGTGGACTGCCATGCTTGTCTGTTTTTACATAGATTCTGGGGATCAAACCCAGTCTCCACACTTACATGGCTGGAAGTTTACCTGTGAAGCTATCTTTCCAACTCTTGATTTTTATATTCTTTTTTAGAAAACATTTCTATTGCGTTTTTGAGAATTTTATGCAATGTATTTTGATCGTATACAGAGACCCTCCCCACTTACCCCACCCCCACCCCCAGCTTCATGTTCTCTAATATTACCTTTCTTTTGTAAAGGTCTATACATTCTAATTTGTATTCCCAAAATGCTCTTGGTCTATTCCTTGGAGACAGTTCAACCTACCAGGCATCATACCATCAGAGAAAACAGACCCTTCCTCTCCATAGCCAATCGTTCCTCAACCAGACCTGGGCCTTCTTGCCCACTTACCACATTCATGCTGGGTTTTTTTATTCCTCTGGTTTGAGCTTGCACAGGTCTTGTACATAATGTCACAAGTACTAAGGGTTTATACATGCAACTTCCCTGTGTGTCCGAACTAAACAGTTTCCTTATATTAATCTACAATCTCTGGCTCTTACAATCTTTCTGCCACCTCTTCCACAATGAGTCCTCCTGAATCTTAGGAAGAAAGGGTCCAATATAGGTGACCCATTTAGGACAGAGCAACCTGCAGTCTCTTATTCTTTGCACATTGATCACTTGTAGAAATCTGTATTAATTGGCATCTCTGATGAGAGCTGAGAGTTGCACTAATCTGTGGTATCTTAGTTACTTTTCAGTTGCTGTGATAAAACATCATGACCAGGACAACATATAAAAGGAAGGTTTATTGTGCTTATGGTTCCAAAGGGAAAAGTTCATGTAATGGTGGGGAAGTATGGTGGCAGAGGCAGGAGAGCAGAAAGCTGTGCTCTCATATCTTCAGTCATTGCAGGAAACAGAGAGAGAAAGCTGGAAGCAAGATGGGACAATGAACCCTCATAGCCTACCCCGAGTGACGTGTTTCCTCCAGCTAGGCCACCTCCTAAAGGTTCCATGACCTATCCCAAATAGCACCACTAACTGACCAAGTGCTCAAATACTTGAGCTCATGGGGGACACTTCCCATTCAAACCACCATTTTCACCACCTTCACCTCCATAAGCTCATGGCCATCTCATAACACAAAATACATTTAGTACAGCTTTTAATAGTCCTCACAGTCTTTAACAGTCTTGACATTGTTCAAAAGTCCTAAGTCTCTTCTGAGACTCAGGCAAACTCTTAACTGTGATTCCTTATGAAATGAAGAAACAAATTACATACTTCCAACATAGAAAGACACAGACTCTACATTCCCACTTCAAAAGGTAGGAATAGAGATATAGTGTCCTAGTTTGTTCTTCATTGCTGTGACAAAATACTCTGACCACT
>NW_008477079.1:0-1519 GCF_000622305.1 Nannospalax galili
TTTGCTCTCAGACCCACATCGAATCCATTAGACCATCCCAATCTCACTACCTTGAAGACACGAATACATAATCTCACAAAAATCTTGTTTCCTCTCCAGTTACTCCCTAGTTCAGTCAACGACCTTCTCTCTCTTGAATCAGGGTTCTAGATTTCACATAATCTCATCTCTTCCCATCTAGCTCCTTCATATTCCTTTGAAACAGAGTCATCTTGGTGAAGCAGAAGTCATTTAGTGTGATTCGTTTAGCTCATTGCTCTGCAACCACTCTTCTCTATCGCATCCTAAAAACAATCCTTCTTTGGTCAGCAGTATTCAACTGGCCAGATGCCTGCTGTCCTTTGATATTAACACATTGCTTTTCGCTCTTCAGCAACCACTCTCTACCTAGTTAGAAGGCTGTTATGTTAGTCAGACTTTGCAAAGTTGTTGCCAAAATATTTGAATGATCAGCTTAAAGAAGGAAACTTTATTTTAGCTCGTTGTTTCAGATAATTTTCTCCATAGTCGCTTGGACCCAGATGCTTGGGAACATCATGACAGTAGAAAGATGAGACTTTTCACTCAGAGTGGGCGTGAAGTAGTGAATAGGGCATACAAGAAGGGAAGGAGCCAGAGTAAGAGTTATTCCCAAGACAAGCCCTGAGGAAGCTACCTCTTCCAGCTAGGCACCACCTCCTGTCTTTATCTCACCTCCCAATAATGCCAACCCGTTAGGAGACCATCAAGGGATCAATGCACTAATCAGGTCAGATCTCTCCTGGTCCAATCCTTTCTGAAAACACCCTCACAGACACATACCAGGGCTCTGCTTCCCTTTCCTGTTAGCCATTTCTTAATCCAATCAAATGAACAATCAAGATTTAACCATCATGCCAGGTTTCCTCTCTCTTCCAGTGCTTGCTCAGATATCAGCTTCTCAGTGAGACTAATCCTGACTTCTGTGGCTTCCATTGCTTCTCCGCATTAACACATACACTCTCCCCTACCCTGTTAATCTTTTCTCTTTTTTTCATGATATTTATCACTTTCTAAATTACTTGCTTAAAGCATTTACTGTTTGTTTTAGAAAAGAAGTTCATGAGAGAAGATCTCTAAATATTTTGTTCATTAATCTATCTCAAGTGCTTAGAATAGTATCTAGTACTTAATAAATTTTGGCTGAAAGAATGTAGGCATGAATCAATTAATGAAGGATTGGATAAATTAATGCATGAAAGAATGATATGGTAAAATGGAGAAAAATAGAACTTCAAGATTCACATGCAATAGAGTCTTCTTGTTACTTCTCTGCTTTCTGACTCTGTGGCCTTGTACAGGCATCCTATGTACATACTTTCAATTTCTGAATTTTTAAATGTATTTATTTATTTATTTATTTATTTTTAATTTTATATGTCTGAGTGTATTACCTGCATATGTTAAGTAAATCCATGTCATGCAATGTCCACAGAGGTCAGAAGAAAGTATCAGATCCCCTGGAACTGGAGTTACAGATGATTGTTAGCTGCCATGTGGG
>NW_008477080.1:0-1520 GCF_000622305.1 Nannospalax galili
GTCCAAGCAGGCCTTGTCTTAAAAAATATAAAACCACCCAGCTTAGTTCGAATTGTCTCTATGATTCTGATTGGAGGTTTACCACACAGTGCTCCAGACACTAATTCAGTTTCCGGTATTCTAACTCGGAAGTTTTCCTGATGAGCATCTTAAGCTTTGAATTCACTCAAAAGAAAGATTCCATCTGAAAACACCACGCTTTGCACTCTGTCTTAATGGGATACTGAAAATCTGGGGACGATGTGTGACGAGCGACTGGACGGCAGGCAGAAAACTCTGAGGGACGTGACAAAACTGTTCCCTAAGCTGCACATCCTTGGACTGTGGCAAAGATGCCATGTAGCTAACACCTCCCTCCATGTTATTTTCTTAGAATCTAGAACAATCTTTTGGATTGCCTCATGGCATGAGAGTCAAGCATAGAGAGTCAAGAGAAATCACTGCTAGGAGCCCTAAACATAAGGACCTTTGGGGGATTAATTTCCCAGTAGCAGGTCACTGTTCTTCATTTACACACTTTAATGTATACTGAATCTAAACATTCTGACTGTAGTCTGGCTCTAAAACTATTACTTATAATTCATTTGATCCAGCTATTACTATGTGCAAGCAGAGAGAATAGCTTCACAGGCTCTCCATTTTAGAAATGAGTGTAACATGCGGCCAATACTGTGATTTTAGCAAATAGTATGTGATGACAAAACTGCTTCTTTGTGATTTACATATTCATCTAGCCATAGAACCAAAATATCGCCATTAAATAAAACTAGGAGTCACACAAAAATCTGATAATTTTGTAAATTAAAAATCACTACACAAATTAGTTTCTAATTTTGTAAACCTGAACTTGATTAGAGTTGCATACAAGTTATAAAAAGAACACCAAATATGTTAAAATAGAAAAGGGGGGTTGAGTAATTTTATGTCATGAATTCCAAATCCAGGGGTCTATCTCTACTTCACTGAATGCATTTCTCATTGTAATAGAAATTTCATCTAAAATAATCAGAAACGTATTAAAAAGTTTTAAGTGCCATTTTTATATTTTCAAGTGGTATATTTGTTGATAAATTTTATAAAGAAAACAATGAATCAATGCTAACAATCTGAAATTGTGAATGAAGGGCAGGAATCTGATTTGTATATCCCAGTAAGACCCAGTGGAGGGTAGAGACAGTCCACATAGGTGTGAAAAGTTGGCTTTGTCTGAGTGACTGTATTCAAGTGACCTGAACTTCTGCAGAAGAAATAAGAACACCACAACCTCGTGGGGATACTGTGAGAATTTCTTAATTCTCATGTAATACTTTGATCAGGGAGTAAAGCCTTTATAAAAGTTAACAAGGGGGCTGGAGAGATGGCTCGGTGGTTAAGAGCAATGACTGCTCTTGCAGAGGACCCGGGTTCGACTCCCAGCACCCACATGCCGGCTAACAGTCATCCCTAACTCCAGTGCCAGGGGATCAGACACCTTCTTCTGACCTCCACAGGCACTGCATGACACAGGTGCACTTACACAC
>NW_008477081.1:0-1520 GCF_000622305.1 Nannospalax galili
CCCACTGAGTGGAGCCCAGGGAAGGCTGTAAGCAGCAGAAGGTGCTGGCCTGTGCCTTCTCGGCGCGTCCTCAACAAATGGCAGCCTGCTGCTTTGGCCTGCTGCAAGTGACAACCCCATCGGCGTGGGCCAGGACAGGGAAGGTTTGCCCCCTTGCTGACAACTGCCTGGGCCGCCCTCATTCACGCTCGCTCTGCCTGTGCCCCTGAGGGTGTTGCATGTTGTGATGGAGTTGCAGCAGCCTTAGCCCTCTGCCTCTTGCCTCCAGTCTTCCAGACTCTGAGCCCATCTGCAGTGTGGGAGTGAGTGATTCCCACTGGTTGGACCTTGGCCTCATGCCCTCCCTGCGCTGCGGCAGCGGGGGAAGAAGAGGTCTGAGCTGCGTAACAGCTGCTGCCCCTCTGTGGGAAGGGTAAGAGGCTGACGACACATGGTCAAGCCGGGTGCTCCTCCCCAGGTCCCTGCCACCCTAGGCCTCGGTTTCCCTAATTGTACAGTGACGGAGAGAGGAGTCAGCATGTAGTTGAGGCATCAGGTGACCCCACCTTCAGGCAGAACCCGTCACCTCACGTTACTCTGCAGATGTGGACTTGTTCTCTGGTCCCTGCTGCCCTCTGCTTGGGCACTGAAGTTCTTCATGCTTACTGCCTCAGTTTCCCTTTGTGCAAGATGAGATGATTCACAGGACAAAGGTGAGGAAGAAGGACATCAAGTGAACGGAGTCCAGGGAGGTCTCTTGAAGAGAGATCAGGCTGCTTCGTGGTGGAGCCACACGTCACTGTCCAGGCCCTCTCCCTGTCCCTGAAGCTGGCCTCTGCCTGTGCAGCTGTTTTCCAGGGTCAGGGCTCCTGAAGGTTATGCTGCTTCAGAGGCCGCTGGTTGGGGTGGGACCAGGCAGAGACTGGGTCCCTGGACAAGGGATGCTGGCCTGCGCTGGGCTGCAGAAGGAAGCCTGGCCTCACCCACCGTGATTATGGTTGGACCTATGTAATTAACTCCAAAACGGGAGGCTGAGGAAGAATTAAAATAAACGCCTAGGGGAAATTAGAGAGGAGCCATGGGCAAAAAATAGTTGAGCCAGGCTGGAATTGCAGTGTCCCACAGAGTTGGACAAGTGAGGGGCTCCGGTTTTTCCAGGCTGGGCTGTGTGTGCCTGGGGCTGTCTTAACCACGTGGTTGGCCTGGTGGCTTACAGCAGCAGAAACTCACCATCTCGGTGGTAGAGGCCAGGGACAGAGGTTGACCGGGATGTTTTATCTTGGGGTTCGGAGACTGTGGCCTAGTGCCTCTCCCAGGTCCTGGTGGCTGCTGGTGATCCTTGGTGTTTCTGGCTTGGCATAGCCACATCGGTGTGCACCTGCCTGTCATCTTCTGGCTTTTTCCTTGTGAGTCACAGTCTCTACATCTCTCTTTTTAAATTTTTAAAAAGATTTATTTAAAAATTTAAAGTTTTTTGTTATTATTTAAATTTTTAAAAAAATTTATTATTTTTATGTGTATGTGTGTATTGCCTGCATGTA
>NW_008477082.1:0-1520 GCF_000622305.1 Nannospalax galili
TTAGGAAGATTGGCCACAAAACACAGAGGAAAAGGAGATTGGTTGAGAGGTCAAGATTCACAGTGAGACAGATGTTGAATAAAATGCTAATAACAGCAGCAAAGAAGGGTCTGCTTAGATACAACCTTACAGCAAGTGGTGCTGTCACATGGCAGGAAAGCAGAGCTGCCACTTTCCTGGCTCTGTTATCCCTACCACCCAGGTGTGGTAGGGCAGGGCTAGCAGGTGTGGATGTGATTATGATTGTATTTGAACTTCTGCAGGCCACTGGATAACCTCCTGGGAAAGCTCAGGCCACACTTGGGAATCTCTGAGTCGTCAAAGAGGAGATTGGACAGGAGTGTGGTAGGACAGAGAGGAGGGAAGAGCAGCCTGTCTAGACTGGGTTAATATGTAGTTGATGTTACAGCTTAGGGAGAAGTTTTACCTGGAAGCCAAAGGCCTGCTCTGTAAGGCCACCTTTTCCATTGTGAAAAAGGCGTGTCCTAGACTGCATATTTGATAGCCTGTTGACAGGACCCTTGCAGATATATTTGATATCATGGTGGGATATGAGCAGGATGACACTGCCATCAGTGTGGTCATCTGTGGTTACTAGCATGGGTGCAAGAAAGCCAGCATGAACTTAGTGATGCCAACTGCAGAGAGTGAGGCATCTGTGGACATAGAAGTATCTCAATTGCAAACATTCTTTTTTTAAGCCCTTCTCAGAGTCAGCTGTCTGAGGTTCCAGGCCACCCAGACCACTCTTCCCACTGCAGGAGTCAGAGTATGTGAGGAATGGGGTTTCTCTTTTCTTCCTGCAGCTGGCTTGTGGGTTGGTTGTACCTGGATCTAATTATCTAATTTTATGTGCCTCCTAAGGGCTCAGATTTCAGTGTGATCACACACTTAGCTTTTGTTAGCTCTTGATGTACCCGATTACTCCTAAAAGCTATTCCGCATTTTACTTGTCACCCTTGAGTGTCACAGCTTCATCCTGGTAATAGAATGTCTACCTCTGAATTCTGTAATAACTGCTGGTAGAATTATTCTTCCTGTTGGTCTTTAAAATGGGTGCAGTGAAATCTGTTCTCCAAAACACTGCTGTGTTTTTTTAACCTTAAATTTGACTTTAACTGCTAAGTATATTTTTAAATGCCTAGAAACACCCATGTCCTTCTATGGAAAATGGTCCTTTTGTTCCTCTGAGTAGGAAGTCAACTCTTTTTCAGGACCAGTGGGATGTAAACTGGAGGGGAGGCTGCTGAGCAAAGGGTGGCATGTCATTGTACTGTGTCGTGACATGCACATTTGTGTGAGACAGGCTTGTCACTTTACAGTTGACAGAGCCAGCAAGGGCATTTAGGAGGTTTGATCTCAGAGAGAAGAGTAAGCATGATTCTGGTGGAGAAAACAAAACCAAAACCAGGATCAAATGAGTAAGTGGGCATACTTGGTACAACTAGAGTTAGCAAGGGTGAGTGAGTATCACGGGCTTTAACAGGGTGCCTGTGACCTGACTGGCCAGGTGAGCCCCC
>NW_008477083.1:0-1520 GCF_000622305.1 Nannospalax galili
TCCTTGGCACCTGTATATGGATATAAAGTCATCAGGTAGATTTCAGTGGTACTGTTTATCACCTCCACTACTTAACGTGACATATATTTTTATGCTTCTTCTTCAAATGTAACTTGTTTTGTTTTTTTTCACTTGCTGTTTTTGTGTGTGTATATCACACAGAACATCCCAAACAATCTTATTTATCTGTATACCCACTTCCCAGATGGCACCCTCCCATAGCCTCCCTCCGCCCACTAGTCTGCTACTGTCTGCTGTGTATATAATTTTTTTATGTAACCTGCTTCATGTTATTTCTGGAAAAATGTGTTAAAAATGCCTCTCTTTGGAATAATAAAACAGTAATTAATAAAAGAAGATGGAAATTCTTCCCATGTTCTTGGATTTGTAGAATTAATATTGTGAAAGTGACCATCCCACCAAAAGCAATTTACAGATTCAATGTAATCCCAATCAAAATTCCCATTTTCACAACAAAAAATGGAGAAAAAAAGACCTAAAGTGTATACATAACCACAAAAGTCCTTGGATATCCAAAGTAATGCTGAAGAAAAAGAGCAATGGTGGATGGAGGGATTACCATACCAGATTTCAAACTATATTACTGAACTACAAAAAATAAAAATAAAAACAAAAACAAAAACAAAACATGGTACGCCTAAAACAGATACGTAGATCAATGGAACAAAATAGAGGACCCAAATATCAGTGCATGAAATTACAGTCACCTGATATTTGCAAAGATGCCAAAAATATATACTGGAGGAAAGACAACATCTTCAAATAAATGGTGTTGGGATAAACTGAATTTCTATGTCTAGAAGAATGCAATTGAACCCTTATTTATTGCCCTACATGAAACTCAACTCCATATGGATCAAAGACCTCAGTGCTAAACCTGAAACTCTGAAACTATTAGAAGAAAACATAGACAGTACCATATAAGATATAGGTTTGGAAAAGGATATTCTAAATCAGACTTCATTTGCTCAGGAATTAAGACCAACAATTGACAAATATGACCTCATTAAACTAAAAGCTTCTGTAGAGCAAAGAAAACAGTGGAGTGAAAAGGAAGTCGACTGAGTTGGAGAAAATCTTTGTCAGTTGTACATTTGATAGACAATTCATTTCTAGAATATACAAATAACTCAGAAAATGGAGAATCTTTGATGAGTGCTGTATGGCATGTTATTCGCTCTAAGGGACGTCTCTTGTATCTCACGCTGCATTCCCTTCCAAGCATCTCCTAGGTATACATAAGCATTTATGTTCAGACACTCTACATGCATTTCTCACAGGGTTTCTGTGGCATCACTTTTCCCTCTAGATTTCCTAGCCCCCTGATATTCATTCATCTCTAATCTTTTTATTCTCATCCAGCCTACCTCTTCCCTCCCTTCCTAGACAAATTGCCCCCATTATTCTGACCCTTCCCCCAATACCTCCCAACTCCCACCATCTTTCCATTCCTGACTTCCCTCCATCCCCCACACCATGGTCCCTTGCATGTCCCTCCC
>NW_008477084.1:0-1521 GCF_000622305.1 Nannospalax galili
TTTTTTTTAATCTCCCAGACTGTGATTTTCATCTCTAGAAGTTCAATTAGGTGTTTTACATTTTCTGTAGGGCAGAGGTGAAGGCACACTGGGACTGTAGAAGAGTAACAGAGAAATGATGGAAAACCTCTTGGAGCATGGGAATGGGAACAATCCAATGTCAAGGTCCGGATGCCCAGGACCACGTGTGGAGTCAAGACCAGAGCTGGCCATCAAGGGAAGTGGGAAGTACATTCTTGAGACTCCAAACACTAGAATCTGCAAATGACAGAAACCACCCCTGTCCCCGGTATAAACACAACACAGAGGCAAAGCCACTATCAGTGGTTTCTTAAAACGTGGAACAAGTTCTGAATTTCTGGAGTTCTTACTCAGAAAGAAAATAATTTTGATTAAACAAATTATCAGAAGCTAGAACAGGATGGTGCTGCCAAGGGAGGAAGCTAGATCAAAGGCATCATATAGGGAGGAAGAATAAGCTATAGGACAGTATGTCTGCATACTGGAGAAAAAATCCTTTTTCTGCTACTCCTGGCTACCTGCTGAGCAGCACCCTTAATCGCCCCTGTGCATACTTCACAGTGAAGTACTGCACCATCTTCAGGGTTCTCTGCAACCGCAGCCAGCCCTACTGGGCTTCTTCTATCTTCGCCAAAGAAGCTCCCAAGAATCTAGCCTTTTACAGTTAACCCATGATGGGAATTTTACCATTCTTCATCTTAACTGAGTCCACATTCTACCTTCAGTGAGTCTGGATTAGCCTCACCAGTGATACACATGGCTAGAATTTTCAATTTAAAAATGCTTCAGTCAAGCACAGTGGTACACGCCTATAATCCTAGCATAGGAGATTAAGGCCTCATGAGTTTGAGGCCAGCCTGGGCTATATAGTGAGATTGTTTCAATTTTTTAAATGTCTATTTTTCATGCTTTAGGACATTTTTTACTTCCTTCTTTTAAAAAAAATTAACTTAGAAAAAAAATACACTGCCTCAGGACTACTGCTTTTTCCAGGGTAAAAAAAAGGAAATTTAAACTCAAATCTTTGTGACTTTCCAAAACCCACATTGTTTCCATCATACCACACTGTCTTCTAATGTAACTTTATTAGGCATGTTTAGACCTCACAGTGTAAATGATGTGCATATACACCCATATGCATGTTTTTCTAAATGCACCTGCCGGTCACACACTTGCTGTACCACAAGAATGCTCTGCAGGCTTAATAAGAACATGAGAATGAAGTGCCTAACACTGGGCTTGACAAACACTACTGCTTTTTCTACTGATCATGTGAGAGCCTGTTGTCTATCTTTTAAAAATAAAGGAATCTGGGGCTGGAGAGACAGCTCAGCAGTTATGACCACTCTTGCAGACAACCCGGATTCGATTCCCAATACCCATATGGCAGCTAACAATCATCCATAATTCCAGTTCCAGGAGATCCAATGACTCCTTCTGACCTCCTCAGGCATTGCATGACACAGGTACACTTATACACATGCAGGCAATACACTCATA
>NW_008477085.1:0-1521 GCF_000622305.1 Nannospalax galili
GGCTGGAGATGGCTCAGGAGTTAAGAGCACTGGCTACTCTTGCAGAGGACCAGAGTTCCGTTCCCAGCACCCATATGGTGGCTAACAGGGATCCAGCACCCTCTTCTGGTCTCCACAGGGCATTGCACCACATGGGTGCACTTACACACATGCAGGCAAAACACTAAAACTTCAAGACTAGGAAGCTGACCCCAGAAGGGTAACTGACACAAATCAGGAAGGGGAGGAGTAACAAGAGGAGGAAAAACACGTGGGCGGAGCTCAGCAGGGACCACGGACTCTGTCCATCCAACAGTTTGCAGGTGGCTTCCAGGCATCCGGGGAGGAAGCTCGGACCCGGAATCAGCGCAGGTGCTGCTCCCCAGGCTTGGCGTGTGGCACGCTGACATCTTCGTGGCCCGGGTCTGGGAGGTCCGAGGTGAGGGGAGGAGGAGGAAACCTTCCACACTGCATAGTATTCCTTTCCATCCCCACCCTGTGCTCCTTGCGCGTGTGGGAGATAGCAGCGGAGGCAAGAAGGCGGCCCAGCCCTCCAGTTCAGCCTCCCTGAGAACAGAAAAGGACCTAGTGGCAACCTTAAGGGGCGGAGCAGGAGGTCACAGTCCAGCACATCGCTGGTCCACAGCGCCATCTGGTGGGGAGACGCAAGCAGAAGTTTCGGTCTGGCCAGGCTTGGTTTCTGGACTTCTCATTCCAATCACACATCAAATAAACTGCTTATGAAGGGTGGGGTGGGGAGGGAGGGCCGGGTATGGCCAAAATCCCAACATTCAGGAGGTAGAGGAAGTCATCCTCTGCTACCAATTGACTTTGAAGATAGCCTAGATTACACGAGACCCTGTCTCAAAAAGCATAAAACGAGAGGCTGGAGAGATGGCCCAGTGGTTAAGAGTACTGAGTACTGGCTGCTCTTCCAGAGGACCTGGGTTCTGCTCCCAGCACACTTACATCGTCCGTAACTTTAGTTCCAGGGGATCCAACGACTCCTCCCTGGGCATTGCAGCCCAAACCACAACAAAAGAGATTATGTGCTTGGCTGACCGCTGGAAGGCACCCCGCCCCCGACGCAAAATAAACAAAACAAAAGCCAATTCCGTTGTATAGAAAAATTGCAAATAGCTGGGTATGGTGACCCACACCTTTAGTCCTGGCACTGGAAGGTGGAGGCAAACCGATCTCTGAGTTTAAGGCCAACATAGTCTACCTAGAGTTCCAGGCCAGCTGGAGCTACAGGGAAACCTTATCTTTTAAAAAAATAATGCTTATAAAACAGGGGAATTATTTTTTGGGGTAGGGCTATGAATCTAACCCAGGCTTTCACCCATCCTAGGTCAATATTGCAATTCTGAGCTACACCGCCAGCCTATAAACGTATGTATGTCTGTGTATGGACATGTATAGGCACTGCACAACATGGGTGCACTTATACATACAAAAAAATTAAATGAAAAAAAATTAAAATTTCCTTAATCTGCTCCTTGCACTGCAGTTAAGTGAGGGTATTTTTGTGGTTGTGCTCTC
>NW_008477086.1:0-1508 GCF_000622305.1 Nannospalax galili
GGTCCTCTGCAAGTGCAGTCAGTGCTCTTAACCACTGAGCCATCTCTCCAATTCCTTGGACACTTTTAAAAAGAGAGGGTCTCCCCGTAGACCCAAGTGGTCTGGAACTCACTATGTAGACCAGGCTGGCCTCCATCTCATAGAGGTCTGCCTGCTTATGCCTCCTGAGTGCCAGGACTAAAGACATGCACCTGACTCATAATTTTGAAACATGGAGTGCTTTCAGGTTTTGGTTTATGGGATAAATGTTTAGCCACTGGTTTGAGATGGAGATAAGCCCACCCTCTGTCCACCTCTTGGAGGTGAGTGAGATGGGCTTGAGCAGGTCAGTGAGTGGACAGTCCTTTCTGAAGAAGTCTCTGCAGCTCTCGCCTATGACCTAACCTTCTTGACCTTTTATGCCTTGACTGGGGGACAGCCATCTTGTGCATTCTTTTAATATTTTATATTTCTCTTTGACACTGTGGTAGCTAACATCTATTATGTCTTGATTCCCCTGTTGAAACCCTGGACTCCATCACTGAATTCAGCAGAAAGAAGGAGCTGTTGGGGTAGAGAGGAATTAGCCAGGCTCCTGTGAACTGAGCACAGTAGAGGAGAGGATGGGGTGCAGGTTATTCACAAATGGCTTTGGCTGCTCAGCAGCAGTCCAGGCATGTGCTCCTCAGAGAGCATCAACAGCAGAGCCTGTGGCTCAGCTGCTCCTGCTCCCGGTGGCTGGGTGAAGGAGGCTCTTGAGCTGTGACTTTGTTGCTGTAAGTGACCCCATCAGCGGTTGATAGGGAAGATAGCCTTGAGCAGTGAGGTGATGGGCTTTGTGATCAGTGTTGGCCCTGTGACATGCTGCGGGACAGAATGGCATGCTGCATTATACTGGCTGCACCAGTACCCAGGAGGCTCAGGAGGTATCCTCGGGTGATCCCTGTGCTGCATGCAATCCTGGGAGGTAGGTTGTTTTGTGTTTCTTGATTACTTTTATTTGTTATATAGCATTTCATAGTATTTTTCAAGGATGAAAGTAATTTTTAAAGATTTTCAAAGAACTGAGTTTATTAATAAAAAACAAAGTCGAAGCAATACTATCTGGGGGAGCAAAGGAGACCTAATGGGAGAGGAGAGGAAGAGGAATGGAGGGTGAGGGGTGTGCTGGTGTGCCCCTGGGCCTGGGCTTCCTTCAGATGGGAAGATTCGGGATCATGGAGTTATTGTAAATTCAGGAACCTGAACTAGAGAAGAGAGGACACCTCTGCGGAAGATTGTCTAGTAGCTCTGGAAATCCAGGAATTCCTCTCTGTTCACACATGGGAGGGCAGGTATATATTTGTGCATGGACGTGGACCATGTTTTTAGCAGAATAAGGTAAAGTGTGCTGGATAACTTTATTTGTCAACTTGACACACCTGGGCTGAGGGAACCTCAATTGGAGAATTGCTTCCCTTGAACTGGCCTGTGGCCATTGTCTGTGGGGCATCTTCTTGATTATTGAGTGATGTGGGAGGGCTCAGCCC
>NW_008477087.1:0-1522 GCF_000622305.1 Nannospalax galili
ATATATATATATATATGACAAGAAAGTAGAAGCTAAACTGTCCAGGGGAACAAAGGGGCTAAGAGGAGGAGGAGGAGCAGGAAGGAGGGAGGAGGAGGAACAAAGAGACAGTTGTGGGGCTCAGGGGGAATATGCTCGATGCACAATGGATACCTGTAAGTAAATGTCCTAACACGACACAGTACCATGTATAGTGAATAGACACAGTGACGATTAAAACACAAACATAAGCAGGAGCAGGTGAAGGAGGAGGAGGTGGGGAAGAGGAGGGAGAGGAGGGGGAGGAGGAGGGAGGGCGAGGGGAGGGAAGGAGGGAGGAAGGGAGGGATCCTATTTATTTTTAGACCCAGAAGCAGACTGGATTGTGGAAAACCATGCTACACCTATGGGGAAAAGATGCTGACAGTTAAGTAACATGCTGGAGCATCTAGGCTGAGACAGCTGGCATCGTCTGCAGTTGAAAGGGTCCCTGACTTGTGTTCCAGGGTGGAGTAGCTGAGTAGCTGGTGTAGCCGGCTAGGACTGTCCCCGGTGCCAGCTCAGGAAGCAGCTTCTCACATCATGGAGCCCTCTAATGACCTCTGGGGGAGCACTGGGCAGTAATTGGCTCTCTGGGTTATAAAGAGCGCAACAGAAGCTGGCTGAAAGCCCCCCTGACTGGGCTTCCTCTAGTTGCAAACAACCAGTCTTTGAACTTGTAATTGTGAGTCATGGGGCGACCAGCCTGGTTGCAAAAGTGACTCACTTTAACTAAATTATTAGTGTTTGCCATGTTACCAAATGCTGTATTCAAGGGAAAAAAGGAACGTTTTTATTAAAACGAGCAGGGTGTGTAGAAAGAGAGCAATCTGTGCTATGCCTTCCAGACGTGTGGAACAAAGTCAAACTTGGCCTCGAGGAAGCCAAGCAACAGAGTAAACAGCAAAAAATGGCATGGAAGGCAGAGGACCAGGAAAATTCATTTTAGAACGGATGCGAGCTCACCCTCTGCAGTCAACTGTGTAAGACTGCTAAGATGGACTGTGATTCCTGGACCTTCTTCCCTCCCCTGCCCCCTTCTAGCTCACTTGGGTCCACTGGAATTGAGGTCAAATAAGAAACTCTCTTTGGGTTGATTTAACTCACAACTTTGTTAAGGAGTCAGTAATAGGAGATGCCACTGAGTTGTCCTGAGCTAAGTGCTCAGACACGCGGAGTGACAGTTACAACAATCATGTGAATGGATGTGATCTGGTGAGGGGGTCTGTTCAGGAAAGAGAATTCCTAGACCTTCCATCACCCAACCTGCTCCTGGGGTAGCATGTGACATCAGTGGTCACAAAGGTAATCGTCACCTCCCTGTCAGTTGCAAGAGAAGCAAAGGATCTGAAAAGACAATGAATAATCCTCATCTCTGATGCCTCATGTGTGATTAGCGCTGCCCAGGGCTACAATGAGGGGAAACAGACCTAGAGCACACAGTGGCCTACACAGTCCGAGTGGGTGGTGAAAGAATGGGTTGAGATTTCCAGTGAACCCTCTG
>NW_008477088.1:0-1522 GCF_000622305.1 Nannospalax galili
ATATATACATATATATGTATATGATCAAAGGAAATAGAGATAGTTTATTCTGGAGCCCAGTAAGCGGGACCATGGCCTGGGAACATAAATTGAACTTACCAAAATGCCATGTCCCAATGTGGGAAGGGTTTCATGAAGTTTTTATAATGACAGAGCAAATAACATTGGAAGCTGGGGGTGGGGGTACACACCTTTAATCCCAGCACTAGGAGGCGTAGGCAGGCAGATCTCTGGAAATTCAAGGCCAGCCTGGTCTAAAGTTATAGGCCAGCTGGGACAACAAGGAGACCTGTCTCAAAAAGACTAAACAAATAAAACCAAAAACCTTTGGTGAAAACTTCAGGTACATAGATTACAACAAATCAAGGAAGCCTTTGCTCTGGGCTTCAAATGTTATCTGATGACATTCATAGTCCTCGGGTTCCTGGAAGTTAGGGAACTGTTGGTATATCCACAAATGGAAAAGGAATTTTTTTTTTTGAGACAGGATCTATCTGTAGCCCCATCTGGCCTGCATCTCATAGAGCTCCTCCTGCCTCTGCCTCCCAAGTGCCGGGATTAAAAGTGTGCACCACCATGCCTGGTCCACAAAAGGATTTTTTTAAAAGATTTTTTTTATTATTATATGTGTATGTATGTTTGCATGTGCCTTTGGAGGCAAGAAGAGAGTATCAGATCCCCTAGAACTGGAGTTATAGGAACCACCAGTTGTGGGTCTGCAAGAGCAGCAAGTGCCCTTAACCACTGAGTCATCTCTTCAGTTCCCCACTCCCTCAGAAGGATTTTACCCTGATGGTCATAGGATCAAACACAGAGATGAGTAATAAACGACTCTTAAGGGTACTAAAGATAGCCCAAGATAATTTGGCTCTGGACCTGCAGCATTCCAACTTCCTATAATCACAGAAGTTCTAATTGGTCAATCAACCTTGTAGATTCTTTAACACAAGTAAATGCAGTTTGTTTGTTTTTTCTAGGAACCTGAGTTCCCATGTCTCCCTTGACAGCTCTCAGAGTTGTGTATGCTACTTGAAACTCCTATTTCAGTATTAAACTGCTCCTGATCTTGTTTTTTTCACTATGTGCTCCTTCTAACTTCTGCTTTAGCCAAAGGCTTTTGTTTTTCCACAATATTTTATTAGCACATATTAATCATGTATAATTGTTTCATTACACTTTCATACATGTATACAATGTATTTCAGTCATATTCATCAAACCCCCTTCCTTTGATCGACTCTACTTCCTCTTCCCAACTAACCAAAATTTTGTGTGTGTTGGGCTGGGGGGCTTGGCATTAATGAGTTTCATCAGGTAGTTTACAGGACTATGGGTAAAGTGTTGGTTCACAAGAGCATGGCTATATCCCTGAAAAAAAATGCCTCTCCCTCCCCCATCAACTTCATAAAAATTCTCAGAGAAGGGTGAGGCCCATGAAGCTCTCTCCCATCTAAGGGTGTTGGTGGACCCAATGTTACACATTTCATCACAGCTGCTGTGAGTTTAAGAGCACAGCAACCGCC
>NW_008477089.1:0-1521 GCF_000622305.1 Nannospalax galili
GTGTGTATGCAGGTGCCCATGGAGACCAGAAGAGGGTGTTGTACCCCCTAGAACTGGAGTTACAGGAGGTTGCAAGCTGCCCTATGTGGGTGTTGAACCAAACTCGAGTCCTCTACAAGAGCAGTATGCACTGCACTCTTAACCACTGAGCCATCTCTCCAACCCCAGCATTAACAAATTTTAAAGGAGGAAAGAAATTGTCTCTCAAGTCCTACCCTTTAGATTAAATGCTGCTCAAAGCCTTAATACTTAGTTCATACTTCTAATTCAGATTTGCTTTCAAGTGATTACTCATTATAGTCTTACTGAGGTAAGATTAAGAAGGTCAAGTAGAAAGAACACTAAACTTGTAGTCACTTAAAATGTACCTCTCATGTGCTTACTTAGCCTAATTGTCTCCTTAATTAACCATAAGATCTATGTAATCAGAAGAGAACGGCTGTTTAAGAGTGCAGTAAAATTGCAGTAACAGTAAATATGTAAAAATCCTTTGAGAATTGAGATAAAATGCAAAGGGGTTTAGAATGATAATAAGAAACAACTTCATTCAAAACAATATGCAAACAAAAGTAACTTCAAATGTTAGATTGCTCTAGCTAGTAACCAGATTCAGAACATCACATCTCAACTGCTGTATGTCTTTAAACCATCTGCTTTGAATTGAATGTCCATTGTCTTCTTCAATATTCACTTATTGAAATACAGTCCCCAGGTGTGGTACTATTTAGAGTCAAGGCTTAGGAGAGGTAACTTGGTCATGAAGGTAGAATTCATGGGATAAGTGGCTAAAGAGCTAAATTTATTGTTTTGTTGTTTTATTTTGCTATGAGAGGCTACAGAGAGCCTTACAGCTGTCTACGACACGGGACTTAGCTGTGTTGCACCGTTTTCTTAGACTTCCAAGCTCCAGAATCAATGGTGGAACATGTTACTTATGTTCAATTAGTCATATAGTTTATGGTGTTTTTTATAGCAGCCCAAACTGTTTAAAACACCCCTTTACTTAATCTATTGAAGGGAAAAAAAAATCTTCTAGAATCGTTATCAATGAATCATTCTTTCAACTATGTGAATTGGCAAATACAGGTTACAAAGAGTTAAAATATTATTACCAAAAAATAATATGAGAATCACTCTTACACTCTTTTAAACTTTTCTATAAATGTGAATTTTTTAAGTTTATTTTTTAGTCCCCAATAGTTCTCTACTATAAACACTGATTGATTAAAGCAGAATAAATCTGGAGATGAGTGGTAAAACATAAACAAAAATCTTGAAAGGTCAAAACAAACATTCTCACCAGAGGTTACAAAGACAAATAAACAAAGGACAAAGTTATTCTCTGTGAAAATAAAAAAACAAAAAGTGGTCCCAAATATAAGAAGAATCAGTTTAAAGAAGATTGTTTGTCCAATATTATGTTTGACTACAAACAACTGAAATTCCCAGTGGCACGCTGACACTCCTGTTGAGGTGTGTGAGGGGGAAATGTGGTATTTCTTCCTGAGCACCAGGTACTAA
>NW_008477090.1:0-1522 GCF_000622305.1 Nannospalax galili
CTGATGAACAGGTATTGCCTCCCTGAAGGACAGGCCTCCTCCATTTTAACCATTTACACAGTGTTTTTCATGTAGGTGCCCACCCACTCTTCAAGTTTTTAGACCCCCTTATCTATTACCCCAAACTGTTTTGCTCCTTACAGAGATCACCAGACAATGTCCTACCTGCACCATTGTTTCCCCACAGGGTGGAGGCCACCCCCCTCCATCTTTCAAACCCCACCAGCATTGGGGGGCTCTTTCAGGAGTAGACTGACAGATTTTACCCACTTGCCTACCCACAAAAAAACTGAAGATATCTCCTAGTCTGGGTAGATACTTTCTCAGGATGGGTGGAAGCTTTCGGCACTTTGGGTGAAACAGCATAATGGCTGTTTTTCAACGAATTCTTCCCGGATTCGGCCTTCCCCTCACCCTCCAGTCAGATAATGGTCGGGGCTTTATCTCCAAAGTGACTCAGACAGTCTCCCAGTCCTTGAGGATAACCTGGAGGCTACATATCCCCTACCACCCTCAATCCTTAGGAATGGCAGAACAGGCCAACTCTCTCCTTAAGGATCACCTCACTAAACTCTCCCTGGAGCTACACTAATCCTGGGTAATCCTCCTGCCCCTTCCCCTTACCAAACTAAGAGCCATCCCAAGAGCCCTTCCTCCTCAACAACCTCTTACTCCAACATCCCTCCCCTCTACATGACTACTTACCTGCCTTAACCCTTATGAGAAAACTACTCAAGTAACACGCTGATCGGATTATTCCTCAGGCTTCTGGGGGACAGAACGACCACCTGCTCCAGCCTGGAGATTATGCCTATCTGCGGGTCCACACTCAACAGAGGGGAGTTAAGGGAGACCTCCAGCCCCACCGGACTGTACCTTACCTGGTGATCCTGTCAATCCTGACAGCAGCTAAACTATCAGGACAGTCTGGTTGGATCCATCTCTCCAGACTAAAACCCGCCAAGGAACACAGCAGCCACCAGGCCACCAGCACTGGGCCCCTCAAACTAAAAATTTCCAGGACCCCTCCCTTGACACCAATCCAAGAATGAGATTCCTTCTAATGGTGCTCTCCTCTTTCCCTCAGACCCTATTACAGCCATTCCCCACTACATCTACACACCATGCACCTGTAAACTTGAAATGTGTAAAATCAGTAACAGCAACACAGAACTTGAACTCCTTAGTTCCGCTACAATTCCCCAATACCGTTTCCCTCAAGTTTGACATGGTAGATGCCCACTATGGTAAGTTCTTATGCTTCATAGATGACTAAACCAAGAGAGAAGGTAGGGACCCAGGAAATTGGGAGGGTTGCCTGGGTTGCCATGGAAATGCAACTATCAGTGGCTGAGTGGGGTGGGAAAAGAGGGATGGGGTAGATACAGAATGGACATAATTAACTCACTCAGGTAGATGACCCGGCCAACTGTCAGTTTTCCAGAGATTCAATCCTACACAGGCACAAGTAATATAAACAAGGGGTCTGTGGGGAAGTAATCTTCAAAATACTTAACCCACA
>NW_008477091.1:0-1522 GCF_000622305.1 Nannospalax galili
GATATTTCAGACCTTCAGTCTTGGACTGAGGATACTCTGCTGCTCCCTCTTGTTCTGAGGCTTTCACGTTCTTCAATGGATTGTTACCCGTTTCCCTGGGTCTCCAGTCTTCAGTCACTAGGATTCTATCCAGTCTCTGATCTTGTAATAACATGTATTCTATTGGTTTTGCTTCTCCAGAGAACTTAAACACATACAATAGACTTTAGGATATCACTTATTATATTCTTACAGTGTTTTAAAAATATTTTTATTAATTATTTGAGAACTTCATATAAAATGTGTGGTCATATTTTTCCCCTCCCATAACTCCTCCCAGATCTACCCTACTTCTCTGCTTTCTAAACTGTGTATTCTTTTTCCTTTTTTCCCCTATTAAATCCAATATGTGTTGTCCAAATACTCTTAGGTATTAAACCTGCCCAAGACTGTGAGTGAGCAAAAGTCTAACCCTTAAAGAAAACTGACTCTTCCTCACCCAGTAGGGACAAAATACCAATAGCTGCTCAGCTACTGGTAGGCCCTCCTGCCCCCCATCCCCCATGTTGGATTTTTGTCTGGCATAGGTCTTGTGTATGCCTGTTACAATTGCTGTGAATTCATGTGTGCAACAGCCCTGTTGTCTGGAAAGCACTGTTTCCTTGGCATCATCTACCACCTCTAGCTCTTACATTCTTCCCCTCCTCACCTTCCGAGGAGGAGAGGGTTATGACATCAATGCTCCTTTGGAGGCTGTGTACTCCACAGTCTCTAATTTTCCATGCTTTGACCACTTGTGGGTTTCTGTAATAACTGGCTTCTACTGCAAAAAACTTTTCTGATGAGACTTGAGAGATGCACTAATCTATGGCTATAGCAGTAAATCATTTTAATATTATGTCCATTTCATAAAATATTAGTAGTAAGTTCTCTCCTAGAACCTATGATCTATCTTGCTACAGGTTTTTGTTTTTCATTTTTTTAATGTGTATGAATGTTTTTTCTGCATGTTTATAAGTGCACTCATGTCATGCAATGCCCGTGGAGACCAAAGGAGGGCATCAGATTCCCTGGAACTGGAAATAGGGACAGCTATTAAAATGCAGTCGTGTGGGTTCTGGGAACTGAAACTGGGTCCTCTGGGCCAGTAGTCAGTGATCTCAACCGTTGGTCCATCTCTATATCCCTAGCCACAGGTTTTGGGTCCCGAAACTGGTGCTACATATGGATTGCATCTCATGGAGGAGGCCTTAAATCCACTCAGAGGGTGGTTGATTACTCCCATAACATTTTTGCCACTATTACATTAGTGGGCATGGCTTGCCAGGCCAGTCATTGTTGTAGTTTGTGAAGTTCACAGCTGAGTAAGATTAATGATTACTTTTCTCCTCCCATATGATACATACCACCTTCCAGCACTATGGCAGCTAGCCAGTCATTTAATACCTCATTACCTTCTCATCATATAAACTAATTTTTGTAGCTTAGTTATTATCTTTGTAAACATGCTGTGACATGCACAGAAATATAAAGTAATTAGGAA
>NW_008477092.1:0-1523 GCF_000622305.1 Nannospalax galili
AGGTCTGGTCTGTGGATGCAAAGATAGTGAGGCCTTTCTGTCCTGCTTTGTTCCTAAGAAAACCTTTGTTTCCATTTCATTGCAAAACTGCTGCAATAAAGCAATCACATAATATGAACTATGTTGAGCAAGGAGTGCTTAATAACTTTTGTAAATATACTTTCATTAGTTGTTACTTAATGGCATCACATAATTTGGAAAAAGCAATTTCTTTTCTTTTTCAAATGAGTATTTGGAGTATAGTGTTACTGCTAGCATCCATGTGAGACTGGAGAACGGTAACAGTTGGATTGTATGATAGATAGCCATAACTCTAAATAACACGTGCTGAGCTGTAGGTCTGTAATTAGATAGTTGTAAGACATCAATATTTCATGTTGAAAACCTTTGGCACACCTGAATTTTCCTTTTCTTTAATTATACATAAGAAATTACTCAACCAGGTATGGTGGCACGTGCCTTTAATCCCAGCACTGGAAGGCAGAGGCAGTGGATCTACCTGAGTATGAGGCCAGCCTGGTCTATATAGCAAGTTCCAGGCCAGCTTGGGCTGCAGGGAGACCTGGTCTCCAAAAGACCAAAAAAAAAAAAAGAAAAAAGAAAAAGAAAAGAAACTACATCTTTGTGTATGGAAATATTTTAGTCAGCTTTCCCTCCCTGTGACAGAATACCTAAAACCATAGCTAGAGAAGCAGAATGCTTTATTTTGGCTCAGTGTTTCAGATGTTGCCATCTTCCAGCACTTGGCTTTGTTTCTAGACCTCTCATGAAGCAGAACACAAGATGGAATAACATGTCAGAGGAAAGTTGCTCACCTCATGTTAGCTAAGAGAGAAAGCTAGTGAGGGAAAGGACCAAGAGCAAAGACATGCCCTTCAAAGCAAGCTTCCATATGACCTGTTTCCTTCACTTAGGCCTTACCTCCAAATGTTTTCACTGCCTTTCGATAGTCCATTGAACTCTGAATTCATCAATGAGTTAAGCCCTTGATGAGATTAGAGTCTTCCTGGTTAAGTCGCCTCCCCCAAAATATCCAATCTGAACACTGTTGCCTAGGAACCCAACTTTCAATAAATGTGCTTTGGGGAAATGTTATAAGAAAAACAAAGGGGGCAGACTAGAAAAACATATGGAGAAGAGAACTCGTGAATTACAATTACAATAAAAAATAAAAGCAGCTGCATACATTGTGATGTACTTCACTAAAATGAAAGGAAGAGAAAATTGTTATTTTTTGATATTTTAAAATTCATTTTTATTTTATGTGTATGAGTACTTTGCCTGCATTTAAGTGCACCACGTGCATGCAATGACGTGAAGGTCAGTAGAGGGCATTAGATCTACCAGAAGTGGAGTTACAGAGGTTTGACTGGCCACCATGTCGGCACAAGGAAACAAACCCAGATCCTTTGCAAGAATGGCCAGTGCTCTTAATCATGAGCCTTCTCTCCAACCTGAGACAGTTTTTTTTAATAGTTTTTAAATGTCATGAAATAATATTTTTTATTCTCTAACTCCTTTTT
>NW_008477093.1:0-1523 GCF_000622305.1 Nannospalax galili
GGATGCCATAATTAAAAATTTCCCAAGTAAAAGAACCCAGGAACATATGAAAATGTTCAGAATTCTACCAAACCTTCAAAGAAGTAATAGCAATCTCCTAAGTTATTCCATAAAATAGAATAAGAAGGAACACTCCCAAATTCTCTCTATGAAGCCAGTGTTTCAATGATATCAAGTCAGACAAAGACCCAACATAAATAAAAGATCATAGGCCAGTCTCTTTAATGAACATAGATGCAAAAATTATCAATAAATTACTCGCAAACAAAATTCAATAACACATAAAAATGAATATCCAGAGTCATATGGTAACCTACTATAGATGCCTTTCTCGGTATATACATAAAAACATCAAAAGAGTTTAAGCATAGTTACTCTACAACAGGAATTCAATAACTAATAGACATGACAGCCTAGCAAATGAAATGCTCGGAACCAGGAATGGACTACCTCTTTTGGATTTGTTGACCAAAGAGAACTCATAGATCCTCAAGCAATACTGGCTAATTCCCTTTCACTTGGTATTCACCAGAACTTCACGATAAGATTCTATTGTTGAAGATATTACATAGCTGAGTCACAGAACAAACAAGGAGAAATCAAGCTGCCAGTGGTCCCCTTAGAAGCTTAATCTCTGCTAGTATTCATAGTAGTAGATGGTCATGTGTATGCTCCTGGCAGGGAGGTCATTATGAATTTTACTCAGCTGTGGACCTTGCAGGCTGCAATAATATTTTTCTTGGCAAAATATCCCAACTAGTACAATAGTTCCATGAATATTATTAGAATAACTATCTGCCCTTTCATTGGATTTAAGGTCTGTGTCACAACAGGAAGTTCAAACCTATCACCAGGGCCGAGAACCTGTGGATAGATGGGTGACAGGCCATAATGGAGAACCTAATCCTTTGATTCTGTCAAATAGATATATTATTAAGCTGGTTCATGGTGACTTGCTGCTATACCAATAGATTAGTTCATCTCTCAACTCAAAGAGCAGATTCCTCTTGTAGCAGGTGATGATTAACACAGAGATCCACAAATGGTCAATGTGTAGAGAATAAGAGTCTGAGGAGTCCTCAGCCATAAATGGGGCATCTATAGTACACTTTCTCCTCCCAAGGCTCAGGGATCTTTGTGAAAGAGGGATTGGAAATATTTCTAAAGCCAGAGATTTAGATGAATATAATAAAACTTTTTTCTGGACACCATAAGGTAGTTTCACATATGAAACCTCAGCACTTATGACAGCATGCATAAGAGCTGTGCAAACCCCAGGCAGCCAGAACCCAGCATGCATGGAGGAAGTGGGCAGGAATCCCCAGCCCTAGCAGACGTTCTATTGGCAACTGTTGGATCCTGGGATAGGTAGTGTCAATTTTCTTTACTGTTGTGATGCTTAGTAGGTTTCCCAGACTCTGGGGAATGGTCCCACACCAAGGATCACTTGGGATACACTGATTAGATTCAGTATGTGGGGACTTGGTGATAGATAACAACTCAGCAGTCAGGAGAAGTAAAGA
>NW_008477094.1:0-1523 GCF_000622305.1 Nannospalax galili
CACTGAGGATTGTGATGTCAAATGGAGCATTTTGAAAACACATTGGAGCATCGTGATGGCACATTGGGGTATTGTGAAGGCCCATTGAACATTGTGATGGCATGCTGAGTAGTGTTATTACACATTGGGCACTGTTATGTTACACTGAGCTTTGTGATTTTATATTGGACTATTGTGATGTCAAAATGGAGTAATTTGAAGAAAACTTTGAGCATTGCAATGGCACATTGGGGCATCGTGATGGCACATTGGGGCATTTTGAGTGCACATTGAGCGCTGCAATCCTACACTGGGACATTGTGATGGCACATTTGGGAGTTCTGAACACAAATTGAGCATTGTGATGGCACATTGAACATTGTTATGACACACTTGATCATTGTGATGGGACCTGAACATTGTGATGTCACTTTGGACCATTGTGATGACACATTGGACAATTGGGATATCACAGTGGAACATACCCTTAAGACCTTGGAGAATTGTGAGGTCACATTGAGCACTGTGATGACACATTGATTCATTGTGATGGCACACTGAACATTGTACTGTCACAATGTAACATTGAGAATTCATATTCGAGGATTTTGATGGCATATTGGGGCACACTGATGGCACACTGGAGCATTGTGATATCAGATGAAACATTGTAATAGCACATTAGAGCATTGTGCTGACGCATAGGAGCATTGAGAAGGCACATTGAGCATTGTGACATCATATTGTAGCATTGTAATTGCACATTGGAGCATTCTGATGTCACTTGAAACATTGTACCACTAATTGTAGCATTGTGATGACAAATTGAAGCATTGTGATGGCACAATGAGCCAGGTGATAACACATTGGAGCATTGTGATGAAACATTGGAAAATTTTCTAGGCATATTGAGCATTGTAATGACACATTGGGGCATTGTGATTGCATTTTAGAGCATTATGATGTCAAATGAAACATTTTCATAGCATTTTGAGCATTGTGCTGTCACATTTGAGCATTTTGATTACAAATTAGTACACTGTGATGACACATTGAGTATGGTGATGATATTTTGGGGCTTTGCCAGGGCATACTGAGCATTCAGGTGGAAAAAGGAGAATTGTCACCACACACCAGGGCATTGTGATGGCATACTGAGAACTGTAATGTCTCATTGGAGCATTGTGATGACACCGTGTATTGTGATGGCACTTTGAAAACTGTTGTGACATATTGGTGCATTGTGACAGCACACTGAACTTTAGAATGGCACATTGAGCACTGTTATCACGCATTGGGTGATTGTGATGGCACACTGTGCATGGTGATGTGACAATGGAGCATTGTGATAACACATGAAACATAGTAATAGCACATTGAAGCATTGTGATGTAACTTGGAGACATGGTGATGGCACAGGGAGCATGGTTGTGACATATTGTAGCATTGTGATGACACATTGCTGCATTGTGATGGCACACTGAGCATCGTGGTGTCAAAATGGAGCATTTTGAAAACACATTGGAGCATTGTGATGGCACATT
>NW_008477095.1:0-1523 GCF_000622305.1 Nannospalax galili
TGAATGCCTAGATTCACTCAGAGGAAGAGTGTTGATTAATATATGAACCCAGAACTTGGAGAAGCAGATTCCTCAGGCTCAAAAATTGTGCAATTTTCCTAGTTTTACTTATGTCCAAAGACAATATTATTTTTCTACTGGCACCAAACATCCTTAATCAGCTAATGTATCCTTTGATGGCACTGAAATTCACCAAATTCACCCTCCCCCCCAAAACCTGGTCACATAGTCCAATGTCATAGAATGTCTGTTTCACATTACAGATCTTAAATAGTCCTCACTTAAGTAAAACTAAAACTCTTAGAAGGAGGCATGCTTACTCTTATATGAAGAGACCTTTGCATGATGAAAAGCATACATGTTCTCTGATTGTCATCACTGATCTGGCCCCGACTTTCCCTGCCCTTCTCATCTCTTTTCTAACTTTGTCCTGGAAGCTTCATCAGCACCTTCTGGTTTCCCTTCCCCATTTCCAAGTCCTAATACTTTTGGCGAAACTATATTTGACTTTCAAACCTTTGCTAAGAACTCACCTCTTCCCAGAAGCTTCCCTGATCCCATGCTGTAATAAACTGTCATTAGTCCCTGCTCTGTGCTGTTTTTAATAGCCTCAACTAAATAAAGAACACATCATATTTTATGCTTTTTATCAGTTTGTTCTGAGTATATTTTCCTCAGGAAATTTTAAGTTCGTAGAGATCACAATTTGTCCTTTATACATATTTATGGGCTTTGCAAAATCGAGAGAATGTACTGAACCCTAGTGAGTACTTCATAAACGTTTGTTTTATCATATTTATTTTACTTCAAGTGGTACTAACCACAGAGTTGTTATATATTCAGCCCAGATTTGGAACAGCATTCAGTTGATTAGTGTACTGCTTGAGCAAGAATAAAAATCATAATGAGTCTTGCACATTTTTGTTTGCCTGGGTTAGAGTTTTAACAGAAGACTAAGCTAAACTGCCCCATGGCTGTTTTGAAATGGATTCAAGGGGGAAATCACATGCTTGTTTGTAGGTACTTTCTAACCAAATAGTTCAAGTTTGGTGAAAACATTTTATTTTCTATTTCTGTCTATTTCTAGCTGTTTTTATAGCCTTTTAAATGATAAGAGAATACTGTAATTCATTGCCTAGAATTTTCCTTTCAAAGTGCCTTAATACCCACTGAATATATGCTAAATAACCGGGTGATTTCATTACCAAAGCTGTGGACTGCAAATTCTGTTCTTGTCCTTTTGCTGTCAATAAAATAGCCATTCGAGTTTAGTTCAAATTTAATCTTCAAATTGTATGTACATAGTACTCATAAAAAAGACCAACCTGGAATTCCTCATTAATATGAAAATGCTTGTAGTAATGCACATAGCCTCATGATTGTACATGTCCACATAAAGAATGTCCCATCTTTATATGGACATGGCTATCAAACAGACATGCTGATGAAATATGGTTTTCCAGTTCATTTTTGCTGGAGAATCTATCTTTCAGTAGAAATAAACTGTAATCTTAATGTGTAAA
>NW_008477096.1:0-1523 GCF_000622305.1 Nannospalax galili
CCCTGAACTGATTAAATTCAAAGCATAGATGAAGATGGCCAGCGTATTTAGCCTATATACATGTAGCACCCACAATAGAATTACCTGAAGTTCACAACGATACTTCTAATGAAGCAGGTGATGCATATTTCCTGTAACCCCTTTTAAGAAGTAAGACTTATCAAAATACTTATGTTTTGGGCTTTTAAATATCTTTCTTGCTGGCCGAAGATATGGTTCAGCAGATAAAACACTGGCTGCTCTTTCAGAGGACCTGGGTTCTGTTCCCAACATCCACATGGTAGCTGACAACCATTCATAAGTCCAGTTCCAGGGCCTCTGATGCCTTCTTCTGACCTCATGGAGCATTGGATGACACGTGTGCACTTACATACATGCAGGCAATGTATTCATACACATAAAAATAATAAAAATATTTAAATATTTATCTTATACTAAGCTAAATACTTTATGAACTTGTAAGAAAAAAATTAGTTTACCACTGAAATTTAGAAACATCCTATTTACTTTAAAAAGTAGAAGCAAAAACATAATCTATAATTTGTTTTATGATGATGATTATTACACCACCTGGAATGATAGTTTTATATAACATTATGTCTAAGGTTTCTGATAACTAAATAAATAGTATAAAGTACAAAAAATCTTAAGAACAAGTGACCAATTATAACCCATTTTCTCCTCCCTTCCTCAAACATCACATGTGTAATAATTCAGCATTGGTAATAAAATTTGGATACATCTGCTCTGGTTAGAAACTGATTTTTTTTATGATCTTTAAGCACAATTTTTAAAAATGGAATTTGTAACTTTATTTCTTTTATGTAGTGTGATGTAGTGCTGAATGTGACAAATGGCTTCAAAAAGAAACAGGCAAAATGTCAACATCCCAGCTTTTGGCTGTTTATAATTTAATATTTTAATGTATTTGCTCAGATCGATTTGGGTAAGCACTATCTTAAGAACAATGTCACTTGGTGCTTCTGTTTTGTTGTTAGGTTTGTTTTGACGTTCAGGTTTTAGGAAGCAGGTCTCCAGGGTGACTTCAGGCTTCCTATGTAGCAAAGCATGATCTGGAAATCTTGATCCCCCTGCCTCTGTCGTTGATGTGCTAGGATTGCAGGTGTGAACAACCACACTGGAAGAAAGCATTCACACTGTGACCAGCTCCCACTGGTTTAAATGTCTCTCCTTCTATTATCTCCTGGCATCTACTATTAGGGATTTTTACATTTTAGTGCCTCCTAACCAGGTTACACTATCACTGACTATATTAATCTTTCCTTCACTTCACATCATAAGAGCCTGACTGAATACCCAGGTGATGGAAACAATTCCTGAGGAATCCACAAGTACACTATTACTTTGTATCAAGTTGCCAGGGAAAGGGTTAGAGTTGTAGCTGAGTGCTTGAGGGACTGCTCAGCATGCACCAGGCCAGCATTCACCCCTCGCACTAAAACCAACCAAACAAAGAAATGAAAATGAACAAACAGAAACCACAGCTTGAACACGTCCCGTGT
>NW_008477097.1:0-1519 GCF_000622305.1 Nannospalax galili
AATACATGTATACACATAAAATAAAAATAGTAAATAAAATTTTAAAAAAGTAATACCAATGACACAAGTCCAGATGCCTAACTCTCATCAGAAAAACACAAGACAATAGGGCATGGACCAGCATCATGCAAGTCAAGAAAGAGCACAGGTATCAGTCCAGACTACTATACCCAGCAAAACTATGAGTTCTAATTGAAGGAGAAAGTAAAAATTTCCATTACAAAAACAAATTTAAGGAATTTATGACCACAAAACTAGCTCTACAGAGAATACTCAGTGGAATACATTAGCATGAAAAGAAGATTAAACACTGTCAAGAGGGCACAAGGAATAGACAAATTATCTGAGAACAGTCAACTGAAAGAGATCTAAGCAAACAGCACTACAGTACCCACCAACATAACAGGGATTAATAAACATCGGTCAGTAATTACTCCCAATGTTAATTGTTGCAACCCCCAGAAAAGACACAGACTAACTGGATTAGAAAATGAGATTCATCAGTTTGCTGCCTCCAAGGAACACACCTCACCAACAATGATTGCTGTCATCTTAAGGTAAAAGAATGGAAAAAGATATCCCAAGAAAGTGAAACTAGGAAACAAACAGGTGTAGTTATTCTAACATTGGGCAACATAGATTTCAAAAAAAGCTAATTAGAAGAGGTAGGAAAGGTCACTTCATACTCAGTAAAGGAAAAATACACCAGGAAGATATTAAATCCTAAATACATATGTATCATGCACAGGGGCACCCAATTTCATAAAAGAAACATTATTAGATCTAAAAATCACACAGTGACTCCAACACAGTGATAGTGGGTAACTTCAATACCCATTGACACCAATAGACAGGTCAATCAGAGAAAAACTAAATAGAGAAGCCCTGGAATTAAATGACATCATAAATCAAATGGACGTAACAGACATCTATAGAACTTTCCATCCAAATGCCAAATAAAACACTTCCCTTCTAGCAGCCTATGGAACTTTCCTCAAAATTGATCACATATTAGGACATAAAGCAAGTCTCCACAAATTTAGGAAAATTTAAATAGCATCCTGTAGTCTATCTGACCACAAAGGAATAAAGCAAGATGTCAACAATAACAAAAATTAGGAAAAGCACACAAAGTCATGGAAGCTAAGCAATACACTACTAAGTGAAATATAGATCAAGAGTAAAATAAAGAAGGAAATTTATTTTAAAATTCCTAGACTTGAATCAAAATGAAAACACAACATACCAAAACCTATGGGGCACAATAAAGGCAGTCCTAAGAGAAAAACTTATAGTCTTAAGTGCCTACTCCAAAAAGTTAAGACATCTCAAATAAACTAATGATGCACATTATTTTGGAAAATCGAGAACAAATAACACCTAAAAGGAGTAGACTGGAAGAGATAAATGAAACCAAGGCCAAAATAAAGAACTAGAAATGAAGAAAACAATACAAAACAAACAATGGAATGAAGAGTTGGTTCTTTGAAAAGATTAACAAGATTGGCAAACCTTTAGC
>NW_008477098.1:0-1522 GCF_000622305.1 Nannospalax galili
AGCTGTTGATTACACCCTGATAAAAGTGCCCCTACTGCACCAGTAGAGATACTTTGCAGTGCCAGCCATTGTGGTTATTAGGCTTTATAGCTGAGTTGGATCATTGCTTGACTTTTCTCCCTTAGCAGCTTGCATAATATGCTCTAGAACTATGAGAGTTGGTCTTCAAGCTTCCAGGTCAGTTCCTGATCCGTTGCTCCAAGTCATGTGTCTAAAGTATGACCTGTCTTCAGCAATAGAGTCTTACCTTCAAGTTCTGGGAGATAATCAAGGGCTGTGGCAAAAGCCCGTGTTATTTTGGATGTCTGTTGGACTATCCTGATCAACAACTTGAAGGGCAGTTTCTCCTGTCTGGCACTGTGTTTCTTGTTATATAGCCTTCAAGTACACACATATACTCATTTTCAGATATTGTGGGTGTGTTTTTCAGGGGGTTCAGCTCTTGATTTTATCTCCAACTTATTTTATGTTTAGAATTCTACTAATTCTGAACATCATGACATTTAACACTATAGTGGTTTAAAATCACACAGAGATAAAAAGCATAGTCATACATTTTTTAAAAAAATTTTTAGACAGTGTCTCTTTATGTAGCCAAGTTGGCCTCAAACTTGAGGTCTTCCCACCTCTGCCTTCTGGGTGCTTTCGTCCTTACTTTTCCTCACACTTCTTCATGAACTATCAATTACATTGTCATGCATTTTGACATCATAGAGGTGAATGACATGGGCGAGAATGATGTCCCAGGCAAAAAGGTGACTGACACAGGTTTATGCCAAGATCTGTGGGTGTTTTGTACCCTCGATTAGTCTTGGTTGTATCTACAGTGTAGGGGAATGCCCTGGTCATTGCTGAGGTCCATTCCAGAAGTGAATGACTTGACATTCAAAAGATCTGGGCTCTTCAGGGTGGTCCAAGAGACTCCTGAAATTATACAAGCTATTGACACAGCCCTTGATTGCTTCCCAGAACTTGAAAATAAGACCCTACTGCTGAAGACTGGACATACGTCAGACACAGGACTTGGAACAATGGAACTTGAACTGAGCTGGAAGCCATCTCCCTAAAGACTAGTTCTCATAGCTTTGGAGGACACTACACAAGCTGCTAAGGGAGAACATCAATTGATGGTTCAACCCCAACTTTACAGTCAAATAAACACAACAAAGACTGGCAAAACAAACTATATTGGGGCAGTAGTGGCATTTCTATCTTAGGGGTAGTCAACAGCTATGTAGTTGGCTTAAAGCCCACTCAGTGGGAGGGAACTTATATATGGCACTGTAAATATAGCCAAACACACATGGCTACAGAGTAATAGATCTGAGAGAAAACCATACAGCTGTCATATCCCTAGACAAATGTAATTTCTTACTAGATGCTAAATATGGATCCTTATATTTACAGACAAGTATACCAGTCACTTATCGAAGAAGCTTCTTTTGCAACAGATGCAGACTATTACAGAGTTCCACAACTGGTCACACATAGGGAGTAAGTGTCTATGAGATACTCAGCCCTA
>NW_008477099.1:0-1523 GCF_000622305.1 Nannospalax galili
TCTGTCTGTCTGTCTGTCTGTGTCTGTGTGAGTGTATATGGGTATCTACAGAGGCTAGAAGTATTGGATCCCCTAGAACTACAGTTACAGATGCTGGACAGTGTCAGCTGCTGGACAGCATGGGTGCTGGGGACTGGACACTGGTGCTGAGGACTGGACATGGGTGCTAGGAACTGAGCATGGGTGCTTGGAACTGAACTAGAGTTGTCTGGAAGAGCAGCAGGTACTCTCTGAAGCACTGAGTTATTTCTCCTCTCCTCGGTGTTTAGTTTTTATAATAAGGCAAAAGTTTTCCAGATACAAAATTCTGCATAATAACGAGGCTCCAATTGGTATGCTATATATGGATACGCTTTATAAAAAGCAGTTTCCCTGTAGCTAGCATGAAATGAACTAAATGGACTCCTTGTCTGTCCTTGCAGATGGGCACATTGTCCAGCATATGTAAAAACAGAAATCCTGGGCTAATGCTATTGAAGACTTGCCTCTCCTACCATGTTTCTGCTCTCATCTTGAGCTGCCTTGCCCTGACCTGAGCTGGTCCCATTGGTCCCACTTGTGTTCAGACCCTTCACCAGCTGCTCATCAGGGTATTCTTCAACTGATTAGTAATGTGCACAACGCAGGAGAGTGCCTTGTTGAGGGTGCTCAGAGCCCGATCCTGGAACAGTGCTGGTAAACGCAGCCCAATTTGCCCTCTGCCTTCTCCCAGGATTACAAGGATGCCCCTTGAACTCCTACACCGCCCAGGATCTCTCCAAGAAATCTGTGGTTAGAATTCTCACAGGCAGTGCCCCATTCCAAGTGTCAAATTCTTAACACACCTGCCATCCATCTGTAGCACCCTAGAGGGATACTGTACACAGAATGGGAAACTCTGCCTGAGAGAATTCTGCCTAGGTCTGGGTGAATTTCCTATAGCCTGGAGAGTGGTGTGACTTACCTCAGGTCACACACTAAATTTGTGACAGAGCTAGGGTGGGTACCTACCTCTTGTGGCTCCTGGCACCACACCCCAGTGGAGTCTCAATGTCTTGTCTTTATTTTCCTTTCCCGGCTTCTTTCCTCCCATTGACTCACTCAGCACAAATTCCTCATGTGCCCCACCTATTTTTCAGGGACTTTGGCTAGTACAGCACCAGTTGCAAGCAGGGCAATGCATCTTAAGCTCTGGGTACCTAAGAATGGAACCATGAAATCGATGCATTTACTGCTATGTGTTTGTGGAGAGAGTGGGAGCAGGAAGAGAAGGGGGATGGTTTATGATAGGGGTGCCAGGCAGGATTTCCAGTATATTCCATTTAATCTTTTGGTCTGAGTTCTATGAAGAATCCTAAATCTCATTAATTTTGAAAGGGCTATAGTGGTACAATAGTTACAAATATGTTAGAGTTTGAAATAACACATTATTCTGTCTATGAAAAGAACAAATGACTTCATATTCTGAAAGGGTTATGTAGTAGTTTCCAACCTCTAATGTGCATAGGAATCTCCCTGACAGCCTGTGGAACTTGCAAAGAACT
>NW_008477100.1:0-1523 GCF_000622305.1 Nannospalax galili
CACTTCCCTGGGAACCAGCTCACATCCCATCCCACTCCCAGTAGGGACTTTAAGCCATGGCAACAGGACAGGTGGTGACCCTGTTTTCATGGCCTGGATGTCAGCTCCCTGCACAGTGTTCTCAGAAGAGCTTTGCTTTAGGGAGGAAGCTAGAGGGTTTCTAAGAGGTGCATCCTGGGAACCCCTCACATCAGCTCCTGTCAGCCTCCTTCTTCCCATAGTCACCTTCAGCTTTGAGAGGGAAGGACTTGTGACACTGCTTGCTCTGCTCACATGTCTGAGCAGATTCAGAGGAATTTCATCAGTACAGACACCAGGCTGAAATTCCCACAGGATCTTCCCTCTACTTCCTCTGCAGAGAAGCTACATTTTGCACAAGTCCACCCTGTCAGCAACTCTGAGTCTAAAGCACGGTGTCCTGGTCCCACACTGACTCCTGAGGTTCTTGCAGTAGCCAGTGGAGGTGAGAGGACTTTAGGGCCTGCAGATTTTAAAATACACCCATTCCTGATCTTGATGGCAAAAGCTTGTCTCTTAGAACTTTCTTCAGAGGATTTCCCACCAAGCACCAGTGAACAAACTAGGAGGGACCCCTTCTTGGGTGCTTGCTTCACAGATATCCATCATAAACTCCGTTTTGCATAGTGCCAGAGTGTACACCTGTGGAGTTCATCAAGGTTTTCTTTCCCTTTTATTGAAAGTCCTGCTTAGGATCCTCTCCTGTCCCTAAAGTTAGCCTAGTTACAGCCATTTTCTCACCTCCTCCTTCCCTTCCTTCTCCCCTTCCTCCCTCCCTTCTTTTGTCACTTTGTTTCCTTGTGTCTCTACCCCATTCTCTCCTTTCCCTTGACACTGACTTCCCCTTCCTATCTCACCCTAATTTGGGTTCAGTTCCGTTTGTGGTTCGATTTGGCAGTTGGGTGCTTCTGCACTTGGGGGCTTCGGGCTTGGGCTTGATTTTGTTTTGATTAGGAGAATGTCTTACTATGAAGTCCCCTCTGGCCTAGAACTCCCTATGGAGACCAGGCTGATCTCAAATTCACAGAATCTACATGCTTTTGCTTCCTGGATACAGGGGTTAAAGGCACATGCTACCAGACCCATTCTTAATTCCTTCTTTCATCTTTCTGTTCACAAATTATCTTTACAGCTGAGGATGACCTTGAACTTCTTGATCCTCATGAATCTTTTCTCCCTAAGGCTGAGAAAACATGTGTGGGCCTCCACTCTCCACTGAAAGGATTTTAATTTTTTTTCTTTTGTACAATTATGAATTTATTGTGCTCTGGCATATATTTTAAATTGAGCAATGTTTGGCTTTTAATGTCACCTTTTTTGTTTTCAATAATACCTTCCTGAAATTTTATGAGGATCACAAGCTTGTTCCTGCTTAGTTCGGTATCACATAATCAGCCTTTCCATTCCTGTCATCTGTACTTTCACACACAGCTTACACAAGTTATTAACTTGACATTCAAAGGAAGTTAAACTCAAGTAAATGAATCTTATAAAAATATATGCCT
>NW_008477101.1:0-1523 GCF_000622305.1 Nannospalax galili
TGGTCTACATAGCAAGTTCCAGGCCAGCCAGGGCTACATAGTGAGACCCTGCCTCAAATTTTTAAATAAGTGGAGGTCTGGGATTTGTCCAGGTATCAGCCCAGTGCACACTCTTCCATTTGCAGCTCCAGCAGAAGGTGTTGCAGACGTCTCCACGGGTACATCCCGCGACTGCCAGACATTCACATTTTCTGTTCCTCATCGAGTATTCCACTTCCTGTTTGGCAGAGGAAGTTTTCCTCAGTGCCCCCTCCAAGGGATGCTCAGTCATGATCCCGTTGCTCCATTAACCAATTGAGAGATGGCTGATGCCGAAAAAGTGCTCTTCTACTGGTAAGGCTTATTACCAAACTTCTGATAATGAAGCAGGCTACCAAAAACTTATCCAGCCCACCCTGAGTGTTTGGGTTTGATCATGGATGTAGTGCACACACCAAAATCCACAGAGACCTTTGTAAGTTAGGCTGCTTGTTTTCTTTTGCCAGGTTTTCATGGGAGAGTCTTTAGTTCTGGCTATTTGTAAGTATGAGTCCTTCATAGAGTTATAAAGCAGGTACAGCCGGCCCATTCTTACCATGTTGTAAATATTTTCCGCAAACTGGGTGCGGTACTGCGGGTAATAATCTTCTGATTTATCAAATGCTGACTGTCTAGAGCAAGTTGTACTCTCTTTGTGAATGGTCCTGTAACGTATATGAACACATTTCTGGGTGCCTTAGAACTTGTATTTTTCATGTGTGCTAATATGCAGTATTTATACATTGTGAGAAGCTGCTTTGAATAAAAAGGTTGAAACTTCGTCTGCATTTGCTTGTGTGACTCCCACCCCACCCCTTCCCCTTTGCCGTTCCATATGTAAAGTTCACGAACAGGTTCTGTGGTTTCTGAATAAAGGACTATCTGGAGCCTCTTGGAGGTCATTCCAGGGTTCCTGGCAGCTCTGTCTCCTCCATCCTGGTCTGGCCCGAAACGTCAAGGGCAGCCTGTGGGGCAGAGGGGCAGTTTGATGCCAGCCTGCCCTAGAGTAGATTTTTTTCAGGAGACTGATGTGAACATGACAATACCCACTGTTTGATTGTGCCTTCCGTCCTCAGTAGATCGACCTCCACAAAACTTGATCTTGCCCAATTCTAGCTGCCAGATGTGGTCAGCAGTGACATTTGTCACTATGGACAGAGTCTTTCTATACCTATCAACATTTTACTTTGTTTATCACAGCATAGCCTTGAGAAGAAGGTATACTGAGGGGGACTTGACCCCTGATGTCTAAGGCGTGGCCTCCAGGGTTTGTGCTAATGGAATTCTGGGAAAATGATTGATATAAAACCATCCATATGTCCATCCCTCCACTGATCTGTTCTTCCATATGCTCATCTGTCCATGCATCCACCCACCCACCTAGTCATCCTTCTGTCCATGTCTGTCACGGATGGCTGAGCCTGGCCTCACTGGTACCAGGCATGTAGCCTTGCTCAGCTAGAAGGTAATAGTTCTGCTTCTAGGGAGTTAAAGAAGACACTCCC
>NW_008477102.1:0-1523 GCF_000622305.1 Nannospalax galili
AGCTCCGCCTTTTTATACAGTAGAACATCAGAGATAGCCACCATTTGCTTAGCTTCAACAGCTGGTTTTTCCCCACCTTTATCTGAAGGTCAAGGAGAGGTCAAATACTTGTTGTGAATTCCACCAATCAACCATCTTGCCGAAATTATAAACACATTCTTCCTGACTTGACAGAATAATTCGGTACTAGTGTGCAAAACACAAACTCTAAGTAAACAAGCAAGCCTGTCACAGCTCAATGTACATAATGGCTGTGCTTATATTAATAGCTCCCAACAAGTTTTTATTATAGTTTGAAGGATTCACAATTGGATAAGAATATTGATGCCAGGGCTGGAGAAATGGCTCAGCAGTTAAGAACAGTGGCTACTCTTCCAGAGGATCTGATTTCAGCTCCCAGTACCCACACGACAGCTAAGAATTGTCAATAACTCCAGTTCCAGGGGGTCCAGTGGCTTCTTCTGGCCTCTGTGGGCAGTGCATGCACACAGTGCACCTATGTGCATACAGGCAAAACACTCACACATAAAATATAAATAAATAAATAAATAATTTTTTAAAAGAATGCTGATGCCTTTTCTCCTCCAACAGCCTGCACAGCACCTTCCAGCATTATATGAAAGCTAGCCAGCAGGGAAGAAGCTTCCACTTAAATTCCAGCTTGATTTCTCTGTATCTTACAACCAAGGTATATTGTGTCTTCAGTAAGAGGATCTTATCACTGAGTTCTAGTGGACAATTAAGATGAATCGCAAGAGTCTGTATTGTTTTAGGGGCCTTTGGGACCTCCATGATCAACAAATTCTAAGTACTTATCCCATACTTGACAGTGCGATTTTTATTTAATTAACTCATGACTTGTAGGAGTAGTGTTATATAGCCAAGCAGGGTATCTCCTTTTTTACTATAATATTATTTTTAAACATGTATTCTTTAATTTTTAAAAATTTTATGTGTATGAGTGTTTTGCCTATGTGCATGTAGGTGCACTACATGCATGGAATGCACACAGAGGCCAGAAGATGGCATCAGATCCCTTGGATCTAGAGTTACAGATCATTGTTAGCTGCCATGTGGGTGCTGGTAAACAAACCTAGGTCCTCTGCAAGAATAGGCAGTGATTTTAACCACTGAGCCTTCTCTCTAGTCCCTTTAACTTATATTATTTTAATTGGCTTACAAAATAATCAGCCTCCATATGACTTTTTAGTATACTCTTCATTTTGGCCAGCCTTCCTTTGCACCTTCATCTACCCCATCTTCCCATTCATGCTTAATTCTTTCCACCCCAGGCACTCACTCTAGCTTCATATCACCTATATTCTATGTTCTGCTAACCTCCCTGTGAGGCATACACATCTGATGACCTTTTTCTATTTTCCTGGTTTCTATAGATACTCCAAGTTAAACACATAAATCTAAAGATCCAAATATAGAATTCATATGAGAAAGAACATATGGCATTTATCTTTCTGGGTCTGAGTTCCCTCATTTAGTATAATTATTTTCTGTTCCACGCATTT
>NW_008477103.1:0-1522 GCF_000622305.1 Nannospalax galili
ATATGAACTTACAGCAATAGTGACAGCATGCACAAGACCCATGCAAACTCACTCAGATAAAAAACCAGCATAGAGCTGAGGAAATGGGCAGGAGGCCCCAACCTTAGCTGAGGAACTATTGGCAGTAGATCACTGCTGGGTCAGGGAGAGTTGATCTCCTTTAAGGGAGTGATGCTATATGGGTTGAACAGGTTCTAGTGGATGAACTCACAGTGAGAGACAGCTGGGTACACAGACTTGATTTGATAGGCTTTTACATGTAAGTCAGAGTGCGAGAGATCCTGTGGGTATGGGAGAGGGTGCAGCTGAGGAGGTCTAAATATGATTAAAATGTATTGTATGAAATCCAAAAACTTCAATACAATATACATTGAAAAAAAATGATGTGATTGCCATGGAAACTCTAAGTGATGTCATTAAAATAGTGCTTTCCAGGTGTTGAACAGATATCTCAGTGGTACAGAACAAGGTTAGTGTGAAGTTCTGGGCTTGATCCCCAGTCCCGCGGGGGGGTGGGGGGTGGGCAGGGGAGTTTAGGAAATGGTGCTTTTGAAACGTGCTGCTGTCAGCATCTCCCGCAGTTTGTTATAAAGCAGACTGTGGGGCCAATGATATGGCTCAGCTGGTAAAGATACTTGCGGCCAAGTGTGAGAACCTGAGTTCAATCCCCAGAACCTACATGGTGGAAGGATACAACTTGTGACTCCCACAAAATAAATACATAAAATGTAATTTAAAAAATGTAAAGCAGACTGTGGTCATTGTTCTCACTCACCTAGGACTATAATAGGAAGAACAAAGGCTTAACTGGAAGTACCTAAGTGAACACTAAAGATGTTTTTAACCAAGGTGGATGGATAATTAAGGGTTAAGGTAAGTGTGTTGAATAAATACAGAAGCTCGTAGACGATGGCTGTGTGGAAAGCCCCTGTATAATCTTCCAGTTTGTCTACATATTGGACAATTTTTTTCAGAATAAATTGTTGGGAGAAGGCCCTAATAAGCTCTGGGGAACTGCGCTGGGCACTGGTGGCCAGGGAGCAGGCTATGTGGCTCAGCACTGCCACCGGCTGCAGGGGCATGTGGGAATGAGGGACAGGTACAGACCAGTAAGTCTGTTTACACGCCATCCTCATGTAGAGACCCAAGGGAGGTCTTATCTGACTCGACCTTTGCTTTAGGTCGATAGGAAATGATTCCAGACTGTGCCAACGGAAAAACATCAATCAATCGCTGCTGTACAGGTTAATCCTGTGGAGTGAAGTAAGGAAGGGCTTGTGTCACAAAGGTTTTATTTTTTCAAGACAAAAATAAGACTCATAGAAATTATATTTAGATAATCAACAGTTAGAAATTATTCAGTTATGTACAAGTGATTTCTGTGATCATTTATTTAATTAATTGAAAAACTATTTATTAAAATGCATTGTATGCTGGTACCACATAAAATGTATTTAAAAACGGGCTGGAAAGATGGCTCAGTGGCTAAGAGCACTGGCTGCTCTTGCAGAGGACCTGGATT